>NC_064598.1:54501268-54808388 GCF_943734845.2 Anopheles funestus
CGCTGCACGTGTGCTGCTAGTGTTGGTGAGTGTTCCGGTGGAGGCACTCACTCGTGAGTGACCGTGCTTTTCCCCACCCCTGAGCGTATGCGAGAAAGGGTGATTGTAGCGAAGGGTGGCCGAGGGGGGAATCGCATATGGTGTAGTGGAGCGAACGAGACAACAGGTCGTTGCCGAGCGCGCGCCTGCTCGACACGATGGCATTCAGTCCTTTGCGCGGCGTTTTCCCCGTTATTTTTTCAGTCGCATCAACGCACTGCTCCGATATGCACCGGAACGCAATTTCGGACGCGGCCCGAGTCGACCCGAGTAAGCCTGGTTCCACAACCATACACAGTCCGTCAGGCTCAGTCATTTTCCCAGCACGCTGAGCCGCAGCGCTTAACCCACGCGGCGGTTGGCGGCAAGTGGGCCGCATTGTCGCAGTTCGCGGACCGGAATCCTCGAAGGATCGCTAATCCGTGGCGGGTGTAGGAAGAGCAAACGCAAAACATAGTACACCCACCCTTCCACCCCAATTCGCATACGCTAGTGTCCGTGATTTTTTTTTTTTTAGCATTCTCGCTGTTAAGCTCGGTGTAATTGGGGCAATGAAGGTGTTCGTTTGTCTTTGGCTCGAAGAATAAAGGGCGAGTTAATTCCGTGCGTGTGAAAATACAGTGCGTTTGTCGGAAGTGACGTACCCTTCGCGGCAGGTAGCGGCGGCTTAAGCGACCGACACGTTGCTCTAGAACTAAGTCGCAACTGGAAGTGATTAAGCGGTGGTTTTTCGTGGCGTGGTGTTCCCCAAAATCCCAAAATGTTCTCCCAAAACAGTGACGCGTTCCACCCGAATGTGATTCATATAGGTCTTGTTGATAGTGTGGTGCTTGTGCCTTTCGCCCTGGGCCCACAGCAGATCAAGTAACTTGATTGTCAGGCGATTTAATCGTTTGTGTGTGGCGAGTGCCGAGAGAAACTTGTGTGTCGATCGGATGCACTTATTCGCACGCAAGTGTGCGTCGGAATATCTGCAATGATTTGTGAGCTGCCAATCCGATTTCCCGGTACAATGTGCAATTTCCGATCAGCTTAAAGTTAGCTTAAACTAACCATTCTTAACAGTGCTACTGTGATGCAAAAAAAATGATGCACTTCTTTAGATGCATTAGCAGCTGCTATGCTAAGCAGACAGTAATTTGACAACCGAAGCAGAAACACACACAAAAAACTGGACCCAGTAAATGGGCACGAGCTGCCAAACCGCCAGCTACCTGCAATGAGCCAAATTTAAAGCAGAGCATAAAAAAATGTGCACCAGTGAACTGTAACAATATCGTCGCCAAAAATATTGCAAAAAAGGAGTTAATTTTATTTAGTTTATTTTTTGTTAAAACCCGTGTTAAAGTGTGTTCAAATTATTTTCGACTCCAAACGCTGTATGTCGACAGAAATTGTTGTGTTGCTATAAGCACAGCACAATGCATGTGGTGCGTTGTTGGTGTCGTGTAAAGTTTGTTCGTTTCATGTTTTCGGTTGTTTACGTTTTGTTTGTTTTATTATTTTTTTCCCATTTTTTGTGAATTTTTGCTACAAATTTTTTGCTGGGTTTTTGCAAATTTTTTAAGCTACTCGCAGGGTTAAGCAAAGACCCGTTACAATCGCGCGTGCGTGTAGTGTGATCGTTGGGCTGGGTGTAGTTTGTATTTTGTGTCAAGAAAAAAATGCGTTTTTCTTCACTTCATTTTGGATGCCATATTTTGTGAATTATTCTTTTTTAAAGTTTTCCTGATTTGTTCGCGCTGTTGATTGTTTGTGTTTCGCTGCCGGAACACGTTGCTAGTGCAATATTATTGAATGTTTTTATTTTATATTTTTTTGTGTGTGTAGTTTCGTTATTGTTTTTACTCAAACTCCTCCACAACGTGTGCTTCATACGAGCTATCAACGGATCACATCGAATCGGAACAAGTTACGATCGCGTCCATGAGTGCAAGTGTGACGTAGAAATAACTCACCATTACAAAGAAGCTATCGGAGCAAGCATAGATACTCTCGTTACCGGTGCAGCATCAGCAATAAGAACAACAAAGCTGCACAGTAATACCATGTTACTTAACCGATGTTGGGTGTGTGTGCGCTAGTAGTAGCTGCAAGTACGATGTGACAACATTACCGTTTGGTGTTAATACAAAACTAACCGACATATAAAGAAGATCAAGGCAAGAAAAGTGCAAAGTAGAGTTAGATAAAGGAAAGATAAAACAGGTGATCGTGCATTCCCTTAGTGCTCTTTTGATTGTGATGTTGCATGGTTTTACTGTTGTTTGCACACAGTGATCATTCGTACCGTGCTGTGATCGATCCTTTGCTCACGTGACTGCTGCCTAACTCGCCAGCCAAAACTAAACAGCAATATTGGGTCAATCCGATGCTGTATGTGTGTTTTTATACGTACACACACACACACACCATCGAACTGTGTGCACTGCCGGTAGTGATCCAGGGATCGATCGAATCTGACGCCCTCTTGCCTTGTCATATATTTGTGTTCCAGCAGTGTGCGTTAGTGCGTGCGCGTAGTTGTTATTTTATGTACATATATGTGAAACGAGCGGTGCGCGTTTTTGTCCCACGTAAATCGCGTTACAGGCGCAGTGCAAAACGAGTACGAAGGAGGCAAACAAGTGTTTTTTTTGTTTAAATGAAAAGTGGTAAGTGTCGTCAGCGTGCCGTCAATCTTAATGCCACACCACTCGGCTGCGTCGTATAGAGTCACAACAGTTGCAATGTGACTCACGCACCACAGCTAGTGTGAAGTACCGGAAAAGATTTATATATTTATATTGGTGAAAAGAAAACAAAACAAATCCAAACACAAAAAAACTAGCGCAAGTCAAAACGTCAAAGTAGAGGAAATAATTATTGAACCAGTAAAACGGAAAATTTAGCAACCACTAGCGGAAGATCGTGTGATACAGTACAGTGACGGGGTGACGAGGTGTTGCATTTTGGCTGCAGCTCGTACCTTCGTTACCGAAAGGCGCAAAAGATAGATTTAGAAGTCAAGAAACCAGCTTGGTAATCCCTACCTCAGCGCCTTTAGAGCCGACATTTTGTTTGCATCGAGCAAAACTTTGCCGTTGTTTCGTACCGATCGTTCATTTGCACCTCGATGTCGTGATGTTCTCCGAGGCATCTTCCTTCCTGCCGGCAAAAGATATGAGTGCGTGAGTTTTTCAGTACCGAATTCTTTTTTCCTTCACTACTGCGTGTCTGTCTCTCTCCATTACTCTTTCTCTCTGTCTCTCATGTTTGCTTCATCTTCTGTATTTTAGGAGTTGTTCGTTGGTTAGCAACAAAACAAGCCCTTGTGTCGTTGTGATTAACCCAGGCCCATATCTATGTTGGCTAACTTTCTGTCCGATTTTCTCACACTAATCGTCAGTTTCTTGTACATATGCATTAGATAGAGGTTATTTCGAATGACAACTATTTTCTAAATGTAATCATTTTTGTAACTTAACAACGAAAGTTTCCATTGTGTAAAATGCAACAGTAGCATGGTTTACTAACAAAAATGTACATTTTAAATACTTGACTGAAATCGTCTCCGAAGGTTGTTAATATTTAACTGCAAATGTTGTGCTGAAATCTAATCAACTGAATTTGATGCAATATTGTTTCTTATCACAAGCAGTGGCAAAATTGTGCAGTCCAAAAAAAAAAACAAATACTGGTGCAAATTTTCGGAAGCTACAAATCCGTTCCGCCGGCTGCATACAAAAGTTTTAAGCCCTGCAAAGATAAACTTACTGACCCAACATGTGAACATGGGAAAGAAGCTGCATAATCCAACGTTATGCGTTGAATAATGAGACAGACATATGTTTGCATTGGGAATCAGATCGGTTTGACTACATTTTAGCTTTGGTTTTTTTTAAGTTTCATTGCACATACTTTTTCCCCATGTTTGTGAGAAGAGATACAACAAACCAGATGTCTGGCGATTCATTCTTATTCTTACGAAAACGGAAGCGAATCCCAATTTCAACCCTTTCAATGTGTTACAACATACACACAACGTCCTCGTTTGATGCGAGGTTGCGTTGCACAAGAGCTGATTTATTTTTATAAGTGTTTATTAAAATGTTAAAAAGACATTAATTTAAAGCTTCAGAATAGTTGGAACGTAAAAAAGTTTGTGGTGTATTATACATATGTAATTTATAATATTATTGTGGTTTATCATGCAGCATTAAATGAACACAAATTATATGGTAGAATTTTGCTATTAATAGCCGAAGATATTAAATTCATTATAGAAAATTTTAAATTTGTTGTTCAACCTTTGAAAACTTGTAAGATTATGATATAATGAAATTGAAATAATTCGTCCCAATTCCACAATATATTTCTTCGCCCATTTGGTGATGTAAAACTGAATACAACAAGGGAGTTAAGTGAAATTGTAATCGTGCAATTATGTTTTGAAACATATGAATATATTTATTTTCTCCGGTGGCAAATTTCACAACGTTTCAATAAGTTGGTCGTTTGTGTGAAACCGTCTGAACCAGACTGTCGAAAAGGCTTTTAAGCTTTAACTATAACAAAACAAAATTGTGTGCCTTTTGGAAGCTCCTCCTTCTTTCTTACTAAATTTCCGCTAGATTGCAACAAATGCAGTCGAAAGACAAACATTGGGCAGACGGCATCAAAAATGCATCGATTGTAGTAGCGAATAGTCTGCCGTAGCGCGAACAAGAACAAGAAGCGTCACACCACCTAGAACGGCCCCCGGTAGGTGACGAAATGTAAGTTTACGACGTGCAAAAACTTTACTCGTTGATACTCGAATCAAAAGTCGGCCGAAAAAACAAAACTATACGATCCGGGGCGAGGCAAACAAAGCAAAACCATATGCCAGGAGGTGCGACAAAGCAGCTAGAAAGTAAAAACATTACTAAATAGCATCAAACTAGAAGAAAACCTCATAAAATCGGGAAAAAATGGTTGAATGAAGTGAATTGGAGTGAATAGCGCAATATTAGCTGATAGTGTGTGACGTTTCCAAAGGGCTAAAATCGGACATCGCAATCGGAAAGTCTTGCATCACATCAAGAGTTTTTTTGCTTTCACCTCAAAAATATGCTTTCTTGCCTTCATCCGGTTTTGCAACCGATTGACACAATTTCAAATGTTCGCACCGAAGTAATTGTTACAACATTTTCAGTTCAGTGACACTTACGGAAAGAGTAGAAATATTTTTTGTAATTGCTCAACATGACTTTCTATAACACGAGTATTACTTTACTTGAAACCGTTTAAGAAAAATGCAAAGGAATTTTTCACCTACAGCAATTAAAGCACACGTGCCAGGAACGGTTTGCATTTGCTTCTGAAAGGTTCAATTTCATTAAACCACCAGATGATGATTTTACACCACCGAACTAATCGTCCACGGCATGGACCGTGTATAGAACAATCTCATTGAAGAGTTCGTTCGCTGTGCGAACCATTGAACAATTCGTGCCATAAGGTAGCAGAAACGGTGCAGAATGTTCATGCTGCAGGAAGACGGTTTACTGCTGGGCGATTTGTGAATGAAACGTACCACGCGACTCTCACCCATGGGCCTTAAGATGCATTCGTAAGATATGCAGTCACCCTTGTCCTGCGCAGCGCAACATTGGAGGAAAACGGAGGGAAAGTGCAGCAAATCGGCATCGAACAACCACGCGACCGGAGCGTTACGTGGTTTCCCGAGAGACGCAAAACGCGACACGGGCGGCAAACGGGGTGGAAAATCTGCTGTCTCTGATGCTGCTACTGCAAACTCACCGTAGCACTGCCGGCCCTGTAGTTGACTGCCAGTTTGCAGTTGCATAATCACAGCCACAGCCAACAGACACACAAACCGGCTTTCACGCGACGAATGGTAATGGTTTTCCGTGAAGGTCGGCATCCATCCCAACCCGGCGACGAAACGCGCGCGCGAACGAACGGAAGGGTCAAGGGTTCGTGGCGTCGAGGACACGATGCTCTGGATGCACCTTTATAAATACGTCACGGTCTCGGCGGACTCTGTATGTATATGGGTGTGTGTGTGTGTGTGGATGTGTTCAGCGGAGGGAATTGGAGCAACAATCTCACGACGAGTTTTCCAGACACCGTCGGTCCAGACAAACAGCATTCGTGGTGGCGGATTTTCTTGAACACACCGTTCTTCGTCCCGATTGTATCGATTGCTCGCCCGGGGTTTGCAAGTAAATGCAACTAGTGCGCCTCCCCACCCCACCATAACCTCTTCTTTCTGCACCTTGGCGAGGTGGTTGTAGATCAGTAAGTTGCAGTACGGATCTTCACCTTGTGATTGTGGGTGACGTTGTAGGTTTTACCTTTTTCAGTGTGCAAACCGGTGGAAAACCGACCGGATCTGGAGCGACCACAGTGATTGCACCGTGTGACGACCAGAGGTGACGATCGGCACTGTCCGGCCGATTGCAACCCGGGATGGCACGTGCTTGCAGTCGCCGGCGTTGCGAAAAGGCTGAAACATGTCGAGCACATTTTACGCCACTCCAAACAATCTCGCTCGGGGTGGCACATAAGGGGAGTGCGTTTAGAATGCTTCCTCTCACCAAAACACATGCAACAATCTATAGTGATGCTGTCGGTATTGGGCAAGTTGAGGGTGACGGTGCGTTGGAAAATTGGGTAAAATTTTAAACTGGGAACCTCGTATGTATGTGTCTGTGTGTGTGTGAGTGGTTCAGCACGTTTTAGTTGCATCCGTATTCTAATCATCTTCTTGTTTGTAGCGCTACAAACGCACGCTCCCACTCGATCGCACGCTCCCACTCGATATCCTGACGGGCGAATATGTACGACGAGTGTCTGCTTGGCTGCTGTCTCCCATTCAGCTGCAGTTTCAGTAGTGAGTGCATCAGCGCATTGAGTTGGGTAACGTTAGCCCGTTTGCCAAAATAAAAACCCAATAAAACGTGTACCTCTATGTGTGTGTGTGTGTGTGAGTTAGGGGGGAACGGATGCAACAGATGGAGTAATGCTTAGAAAACTTTGCATCACTATAGCATATGGCCACATATGCACGCACAGCTGAGCACACGAACAACACACACATTTGTCGGTACGTGTACCGTACCGGGACAGAGAACAACTGGTTTGCTCCGTCCCCCGTTGATGGGGTGATAGAAATAGATTTAGAAAAAGCAGCAGCTCTACACGCACCCGAACAGCCTAAGCGAGGACTAGACGAGGACAAAACGATGATGCATTTTGCCCTGCTGCAGCTACGTTTTTCTAATGCAATCGTTGGCCACTTCTGGTGATGGGATGAGTGCTCGTGTGTCGGTTTTTCGGCTAAAAAAAGAAAGAACCTACAGAGAGGTGCATAGAAAAACCTGATTTCGGGCCCTCGTCATTGGTTAGGCCGGTTTGGGTGATTGAATGGAAGATTTGGAAGAATAAGCAACGAACGTACACACTACCGATAGACACTTTGATTCGTTTGCTATTTTGATGAAAATATTTTAGAACAAATTGATTGATCGAAATAGTGTTTGTTTAAGACACTGTGATTTTCTCTGTTCTTTGTTCTTGCTTTGTGCGATAGAAAAAAATAACTTTATAAGAAAATGTTAATAACAACGAAACAATGATCATACGGCGATAGAACACTAAGTTCTATCAAATCGTCGATTCGAATGAAACATGTTAGTTGGTCGAACGAAACAGCGATATTACGTTATTTCGTTGGGTTTGAGCTTTTAAAACAATTTTTAAGAAAATATGCAGAGAATAAAATATGAGTGAGTGAAAAAAGTGAATGAGAATAAAATTTGTGTTTAGCAGGCAGATTGTCATTACCGCTAAGGAAGCAGAAGCTTTCGTTTATTTTTAGTGGTTTCCATGCGATAAGCAGCCGCTTTCTATACCATTGCACCACTTACTTCATCTCGCTCGTGTTAGCATAGTGAGAGGAAATTTTTCTGAGAGGAAAAATGACCAAATAAATGTTTTTTTTAACGGATGCTCGTGTCATTTAAGTACCCATTCTGTGATACGCACCACTGGCTGCTTATTTTTTATGAAAAACCATCATCTTATTTATAATTAACTTTAAATTTGATTAATTTGTTTAAACCTTTAATCTTTCTGGGTATTTTTTCTGTATAGTGGTTTAAAAATTTTACGACTGCAGCAGCATCGAAACTGTTCGCATTAGAACATTGCACCGACTCATACGGCAAACAAACTTGACCGAAATGTCTCAAACAGACAGTTCCACATCACAATCTTGACCTTAATGAGTCACCAAGTGGACCATTTTAATGAGATTTTGATTGAACGATACCTACATGGAACGATTTCTCAAAACGGATCAGAGAAATTTATATGTAGTACAATGTAAAAAATTGTTTTTGTCCAATCACAACACTTTGTCTTTATTTGATAGTGCTAAATGTTTCGACATTGTAGCTGCTTGAAGTTTGGTGTTCTTTATCTGTGAACGTTTACATTGCTAATTAGCAAATTTTTTGGCTCAAGTTCTATTCTTGGGGGTGTACCATCGTTCCTTACCGCCTAAGCGACTATGTAGGGAAGCTTTTTTTTCACTATATCCATTTAAGCTAAACGGACTAAGTGTATATTTGTATTTCCTTTCACGTGCAGTACCATGGATTAATTGTGCACCTTCAGCCGATCGGTTCTTTGCCACAGTTTTAGAACAAAACGCTGGAAAATAGGTTATGACATGTGAGTGCGCTCAATGCCAAACGATCGCACCATGTACGATGCAGAACGCAAAAAAACAAAAAAAACCGGACAAAACCCTGTCCGCAACGAAGCAAACACTGAGCACTCCTTCCACTTTCCGCGTTTAGAACCACTCTGAAAACGGGTTTCGTGTATCCACATACGCCAATTCAAGATTCAAATCGTGCACCCTCAAAGGCCAAACCCTCGAAACAACCATTTTTAACGCTTTGCCGCTTTGCGCTTCCATCAGCCCTCTGTCCCTGTCACGAGCAAACTTCGTAGGTTCTCAGGCTGCCCTTCATCCCTACCACGCCGAACCGATGGTACCCGATGGATTCAACTATAGGCACACAAATCCACATCCACGAAACCCTCCCCACAACCTTAATTCGATAAATTTAAATAAATCTAAACTTGAAATTCCACCATCACTGGTAGCGAGGCCTCGAAGTGGTTTTACCTGCAACGGTCCAACTGCATTAAGTTCAAGTTTTTTCACCATTAACCCGCTGCTGCTGGCCGCACTTCACTGCCTTCACCAACGTTACATCTCCGCACGGCCTAATGCACCCCCTCCCCCTCTCTCCCCTCGCAATTTCTCGCCTACCAACCGGTGTCCTTCATCGTTTCAGTTCCTCGATCATCGATCGTTTGGAAGTGCAATATGGCGACCCCCTAGCACAAACGGCATCGTAGCAGCGGGCGCTCGAACGTGCGTAATTAGCGCCTAACGAGTGGTCACTAGATACTCCCCAAACAGCACACACTACCATGTCATAAAGAGTGCCGTTTTTGTGTAGTCGACTAGCTCGACTAGATGGCTCGATTAAACTCGGAGCAAGAATGAGACGGCCGTTCGTACACCGTTCAAGAATTCGAGATCATTAACGATCCGATACCGCCATTTGCCGCTACCGTGCACTTTGCAGGTTGCATTTTGCAGCTGGTGAACCGGTTGCACTTCCTTGAGCGAGGGAGGCCAAACAGCCAACCGTCAGGTTCGCAATCATTTTCGTATAAAAACGATAAAAACGATCAAACAGCGCTATGGCGCTTCATTGTGCTGTAGAGAGTGTCTCGGGGGTGGGAAAAAACATGCCGTTTGACGTTGGCCCGTGACGACAGAGAGAAGAACCGATACTTCTATCGGGTACCATTCGACGGTTTGCTCTGCAACGGAAGGGGAACGTGAGTTAAGCACCATCCGGAACCAGCCACACAGTTTTCGCTTATCTGTCACTTATTTGCACATACAGAAGCCACCCGCACCGTTTGGCTTTTGTTTGGTGCACGGTTGATCGGAATAGCTCACGTCCTTCGCACGTGCAACTGCTGATTTGCCCTGCACAAGCCGACGAAATATTCTTTCTGATTGTTTGTGCTTTTGTCTGAGTTTTGGGTTCCTTCCCGTAAGAACCTGTCCGATTAGTGATTGTTGCTGTACCGTCTGTAGCTGAATTCTTTGTTCGTGGTGCCACAAATTCTTGGTGCTTTGCAACAACGTTAAAACGATAATATGCCCCAATAGTGCACCAATTACTTTGTTGCTTTGAATCAAACATTTTGCACCATTTTCGCTAGTACATTTACTAGCTTAACTTTACCTAAAGCTAGAAATTTTAGTTTAAATCAATTTTAAATTAGCATAATTATGACCTATTTGTTCTCCCTCAATCAAATTTATCTGTTTTCTTTCAAACCTAGAATGTGTGCGCCCTTCTTTTCAGTTGCCGCGTCGGTTACATATCAACGCAAGGTGACATGTGTTGGGAGGGGGACAAGGGAAGGAACGCGGCACGAGTCAGGGATGGACGTGAGTTAGGACGCATTTTTCTAAGTGCGACTCATCGTTCGCCCCTTCATTGTCGCGCGAATCTGTCACACGCGCTCTAGCTTGGGCTTGTTGTTTGCTGCTACTCTCGGCATGTGAAATAAACGATGCATTTTTGGCGCCATTTGTCATTCAGGTTTTTTTTAAACTTTACGTTTTAAGTTTTGCAGAGGGAATCTTCATGAAGAGGTTTGCACTATTTGGAGCTATATTTATTTAATAAGCAACCTTTCGTCAGCAGAATATTTTAGACAATGTAATGTAATTAGTATGTAGCTTTACAAAATGTCTACAAAACAATCGACAACATTTATTATATGCAATATAACTAGAAAATGTCTCACTTACATTGAATTCTACTTCAAGAACAACCATTTTTGTTTTTTGTTTTCACACCAAAACGATACTTTATTGCTTTGTCATGGTTTTCTACAGAACGTCATCGATACTCACATTCGACCGCACGTCCACTGTGCGCCCCATGCGGATTTATCATCAAATGCATTCCAAAAAGTCAATAACAAAGAAACACACCACGTCGTCGGGGTCCATGTTTTGGTCCCCCTTCAAAAACAGCCACAAACGGTACAGAAGAAAGATCCTCACTTTCGCTTTCGTGTGAATCACTACAATCTTCACCATTACCATTGCGATTATAAAAGAAACAAAACTGCGCTCGATGACGCGAACCACGCACGCTGGCCTCATTTCGGTTGCATCTTAACCGAAAATGCATGTCAGCGAAAAGAGAGGCGAATCAAATTGCACGCCAAAAAAAAAGGAGAGAAAGCATGTACCGGGCCACAGAAACAGTTTCCGAAGCGAGCAAGCTTCCGTTTGCTGCCGTCAAAAGGGGACCATCTGCCCCACGATGGGTGGGGAAATGCGATCCGTCGTCGACATACGAGATAAACAAAGCGACACTCAGCTCAAGGTCTTTCCGTTTATTCGTTCGTTCGACACGGTTGGACACACCACACACCACCACAAGATCGCGGCGAAATTCGATTCGATTTCGGCACATTTTGGCGCGTCCCGACCATTGCCAGGCACACGCATGCGGTAAGCGAAACTGCAGCCGAAAATAAGCACGCCGGCCGAATCTTGCCGAAGTGCAGACCGGTGCCGGCCTATGCGCTTTTGCATGTGGTTATATGCGATGAGAGTTGCCGGTTGCTCGCGATGAGGATGAGAACCGCGTGGTGTGCCCGAAACACCAATTTCGGCAGCCTGCCGCCTGGTGCGTAGGCCGTGAGCGGTACCGTCGCGTATGCACTTGCGAGACAGCACAAGGCGTCGTTACTTCCTGCTTAGTGTACGTAACGCTCTCTCCGAATTTTGCGGCATGCTCGTTGTGCGACCGTGAAAGAGGACGGCTTTGTTTTTGGTGCTCGTGATTGCTGCTTTTTGTTGTTGCTGTTGTTGTTGTTCTTGTTTTGTTTGTCTCTTTCCCCTTGCCCCACTTTCCAGCCAGACGGATGCGGATCGGATCGCGGACCGCAATGATGATGCCCCCAATCGCCGGAGCACGCTTGCGACGCAAACGATAACGTAAGGTTTTTTGGTGTGTTCTTTTTATTGTGAACGCTATCTGGTTACGGGTTTTTGGTTGCTCCGACTCAACGCACCATCCCCGTTTTGCGTACTCCGTTGTGGACGTTACTTCAAGCAACGTACACGGAGCCTGTGCGTTATTTTTTTGCTGTTTCGATTTCTTTTCCTACCTGTATGTGTTTGTGCGTCTGAGCAGTTGGTATTTCTGGCACAAATGTATTGACTCGACTGGATTCGGCTGTAATCGAGCCGAGTGGACGATGGCAAACGACAACCACGACCACCGCAGACTGTTTACACTTACACGTATTTAGGGTAGGTCATGGTCGTTGTCGGTACGGGTGACGCACCGTTAACGCCGTTTCCTAGTGTCTTTGTGTCGATTGGGGAAAGATATACACTTATCGCTTTCATTGATTTTAACACTAATCATGATCTTACCTGTAACTGATACCAAAACAATATGGGTTATGCTGGGTTCAAGACAAGCAAAGTTAAAAGTTTTCCTATGCATCTTTTTTGCTGCACATGTATGTTTCCAGTGTTTTTACCCCAAGCATTTATAGTAAATTATTGATACATAGTTATTCTTTAAAGAATTGTTCTGGCAAATTATGTCTTTCGGTCAACAACATTAAACAAATTCTTACCACTTTATGTCCAAGAACGATTTGAACCTATTTCTGATTTCCTCTACTAACAAAGAGAGGAAAATCATTGTGTTTGATACCGTTGGTGATTGTTTGATCACTAACAAAAACAGCTCGTAATATATGGCACCGTTCAGGTCCCACCATGCGTTGTCGATTGAGCTTATTATTATTATTAAGCTGGTTTCAGATGCACTTTTCTTCGTATTGCAAAACAGAAGTAATGCTTCCCGCAAATGATGTTCTTTCGAAGGACAAATTTGTATCGCTCGGAATTTTGGTCAACAATAACATAAATCATTTCTATCTGCAATATACCGATAGCGTTAACTTTTTCAAAGAACATTCGAAACTTACCTGTACTCCCAGTAATAAAATAAATTAAAAAAACAGTTCACATATTTTAAAGTTATTTGCTTTGCGAAAAGTTTCCATTTTCGAGCAGTTGTAATATGACATTTATTTTTAGGGTGAAACGGAAGTTATCCGGTTCCAAACGATGTCACGATGGCATTCAGTCCCAAAATAACTTTGGAGTTCCAATTTCAAAGGTTTTTGTTACATTATGCTAACATTGCTCCTTTTCTTTTAGATCTTTTAGAATTTTTGGAATTATTTTTTTCTTTTAGTAGCTTTATCTTTTTTTGGCCTTAGGAAGCAAAGGTAAAGCTGACGTAACGAAATGTGAGATAAATATTTCTTTGCAGTTTCGCTCTGTTAGACTAAATTTTAAATCTTTACACCTCAAACGGTTTTTTTTTTCGATATAAGGCTTCAGCAGTAAAAGAGCAAAAGGGATGTACAATGATGATGGAACCAAAATTTCAAAAATTCCTGTTAATGTGAATGATTTGCAAAAAAAAAAAACGAAACCTACCCCTCGTTCCGTTACTTTTGGGTTTTGGTATGAGCAGTTGCAACTGCAAGTGCATTTGCCCAAACTTTACGCCAATATGTGGATGTATGTGCGCTTGTATGGATGGATTTATGTACGTAAATTGAACATGTTGCAATCCGCGCATGTATGTTTGCAGTTTGCAGGACCGGTGAGCATTAAAAAAAAAAATAGTATATCCAATACATTATACGTTGCCTTTTGCTCGCCCCGTACGGTTCTACGAAAATAAAATATTTTTTCACCCTCTTGGGCGTCCAGCATGGAATTTTTGCACACACCTCTGTCCAGTTTTTCCGAATCCCTAAAAACGCAATTTTATCCTGCTTTTTCTGTGATCTCTCTGTTTCTCTTTTGGGGTTCTCTCCCTCTTTCACACTTTTATATATATATATATATTTTTCAACATTACCTTGTGTGTCACCCATTTTCCTCTGTTTGTTCCGTGCCCATTTTTCAGCACAATGTACCTTCGAGCATAGCCATCACCACCGATTAAAAATTCATTTTTAACGCTACGGCATGAAGGTTTATTTTTTCGATCCGTTCTGTTTCCCCCTTTTTTTCGTACGCTGCACACGGCTGCACCTCTCCACAGAGAATGCATTTCGTCCCGATCATCCCCAACACTGTCCAACCTTTGAAATGAGCGTGCTCGGCTAGGACTAACTTCCATTTGGTAACTACAGCGACGCCGACGATGATGATGATGATGATGACGACGATGATAGGTTAATGAGAACATGAATGTATGCGTGAGAGGTTCATTGTAATGGTTTTATTGGTACCACCGGGCATGCTGAGCCGGGGCCATTCGGTGTTTCTTTTTCGCGAAACATTCGATGATGCCAGTTTATATTTTTTTTTCGTCGTAGTAAAAATATTTGAAAACATCAGCACCCTCACAACTAAACGCACTTGTATATGCAAATGCAGTGCCTGTTTGGGCACTTCGGATGTTCGGAGTATTAAACATTATGTCGATTTTTGAACGCAGCCTTCCGATCCGTCATTGGATGTGGGATTCAACCATGTATGGGATTGCATTTTTATATAAATAAATAAACAAACAAAAAAACACACACGCACACAGACATACGTTCAGTTGGGTTTCTTTTTTCTCACTCACTTTTTTTGTTATCCCACTCAGTTGGGAAAAAATAACCAACACATTAATGCGTCGATGTGTGGCTTGGCGCACACCAACACTTGCAATGAAAATATTGGTTTGCTGAGTTTGGGATTCAGGATTTTTATTTGCCTGATGGAGGTTTTTGCTTTTATTTGCCAGAACCCATTTGTCTGTCCGTAGTAGCCTGGAAAATTCAAGCACACGGAGCTAAAAAACAAAAAAGCACCAAATGGCGTCCTCGACCTTGTCGAGTGATGCAAAAAGGCAAACAAAACCGCACTGGGCCGAACACAAATCGTTGAACCCGTGTGCCGAAAAATAAACTAGATAAAATTTGTCTTGTTCCACTCGGGACGATGAGAATGGCCTTGGAATGAAAGTGCTGACTTTCATTTGCTTTTTATTTTTTGTTTTTTTTTTATTATTATTTTTGTTTCGTTTGTTATGCTGCTTGGCTGGTGCTCTTTCGGTTTTTATTTTGTAAATAAAAGTATCCCTTTTATTTGGGTTCGTATCTGCACATGCTCGAGATGAATATGAGTATTTCTATAATAGACATCATTACAAAATATAGATTAACATATGATTTTTATAGGGTTCTAATCAGCTGGTGCATCTTTTTGCATAGAGCTTGAAATAAAAATAAATGAAATAAAAATAAAAAAACAACAGAACAGTTAGAATGCATGCGACTTTTAACAGCTTTGGAAAAAATCGGATTTTTCCAACCAAAATGGTTAGACTTTTAACACCACAACCATGCCAAACATAGTTCGCTCATCTCCAGGGTAAGGTGTGCTGTGCTAGGTGAGCAGGAAGTAACAGAAAGCGGCACGATATGTGATGGGAAATGAATAAATTATGTTGATTTTTGAACAAGAAACATACATCGCTCGCCATCAGTGTGTATGGACAGGCACGCATGATTATGTTGATCGAATATATAAAATGGAAGAAGAAAAAATAAACAAAACACCACGGCAAAAATGGACACTGGTAAATGACCACCCAAACGCGAAGAAAAAAAAACTCGGAGACCAAAAATATTGATTTTTTGTGTCGGAATGAAAAAAAATCAACGAGAGAAATGCAAAAATTCAATACACACACAGACACATCTGCGCGAGTTAACAAACACGGGGGTTGAGGTTGGATTCGGATTCCTCGGACAGAGTAACGTTGTTGTTTAAGAGCTGAACTGAGAGTGAATGTATTTCTAAATTTCGTCCTTAAATATAATAAACTATTTCTATTTCACAATATGAGGAAGCAGGATGGAAGGGTTAATGATTCGTTGTTTCGCTGCTTGCTTGATGGTGGCTTGGAGTACCTGATGTTAGACGGTTTATCAGGGAATTCCAATACGGGTCTAGGGATGCATGTATCTGAATAGCCAGGATACAGATGACCAGGTAAAGGTGCATGGCGATAGTTGGTGAATTGTTTTACAACAGTATGCTGGCTGGATGTGAAGGACATTTTAGGCTGTTGATGTCTGGATGATGTTCATGTCTTGCACCTGAACGGATGTTTATGTATCTGTAGCCTATTCTTCAGGTAGATATCATAGGAAAGGGTACATCCGGTGGAAGGGTTGTGGCGACGAGCGTTAACTTGCCCCTCCTTAAATTTGAGGCTCCGTCCGAAAAACTTCCATAATAGTTGGCGGGTGAAAGTTTTCAACGTTGGGTTCACTATCTTGGGATTTCGATGATGCAGTTCTAGGTGTTGGTTTTTCATGGATGTTTATGATTGTTCTTTTCCGCATCTTTGTAGTGAAGTATATACAGATAACGATCATCAGCATTATTGGTGTACTTACTAAGCTGGTAATAGACCATCCGGTCCAAGTGAAGCTCTTGGATTCTAATCGAATTTGGTGCATCTCGTTTCTGAGTTCTGTATGTATTGAGTGTAGATGTTCAAGACTGAGGTTAAGAACGTTGTTTTGCGACGTGACGTTTATACCGTAGATAGGAAGATTCAACGGTGATCCATGTAGTTCAGTTTTGTTGCTCGAAATCTCTTCCTCATTCAGGAATATGTTGCATGATTCGTATGATAGGAGAAACGAGCCTGTCAGGTTTCTCCTTTTTAGACCGCATGTGGTTTTAATTGTGAACTCCACTGCTGAGTTGATCAAAATGTGAGCCATGTCTAGATGAATGATTTCGATCATTGCTGGGTTCGCTATGAAGTCACATACTGCTGGTTGTCCTCGTAAAAGAGCTGGGACGCATTTACCGTTGTCTTCTTGCAACTCTTTTGAATCGTAGATATTCTTGTCGACGTTTGGTACAATGAAGAATTGGGATTGTAGGGAAAGGTAAAACTTTTTGGGAACATCGATTTTCTTATTCTTATTCGTTACACCATACAATTCAATTTTTTTGTATACATCGTTTGTTAGTTTTGGACAACTTATTATGAATAACATTTCATCCTTGTTAGTAGCTATTTTTGTACTCGTATATGATAAGGCTTCAGAGATTGTTTGAATCGGAATATTTTGTTCTTTTATGTCATTAATTAATAAGTCTATTTCATTTCTATTCAATATGCGAGGATTCGTTATACCTAATTTTGCTAGAGCAATGCTGTCTGTAACTAGACTTAATTTTTCTGATAAGTATTTGAGGTTTAGGAGAATGTTGAGAGAATAGAAATCTATTGAGGAATCTCGCGAAAGTCTAAGTGCTTCTTTGATTTGTTTCAGTGTATCTGTTAGTTGAAACGTAAGATCATTATTTATTTTAACTTGAGCATTATTATTAATTATCAATTCGTTTAGTGTGGAATTAATCAGACGCAAATCATTGGCATCTGGACTTCCTGCTATGAATTTCCAAGCGGCTCCTATTGAGTCCCATCTTTTAGTTCTATGAATTGGGAAAGTATTTTTTAACATTTCGTATGCATTTCGAAATTCTTGTTCAATCATTGTTGAGAATTGGGTTTCTTCTAGGGTTCTGAATTCAACCGATAGGATCTTAATTTCGCTCTGTATGTTTGAAACATTGAAATGATGGATATAATAGTTATTACCCATTGCTACTCTTGCGTCGCCCCTGTTAAATGCCAATATAGGTATGTTATCCAAGTTAGATAATGTAATGTTTTGGCCATAGCTGCAACGTAGGCACCTGTGAGAATATATTTATAAAGGTTTAAGTTTTATATCGCTCATATGGATCCTCTTTCCTTCTTTTGTTAAAACGGTGGTTCTATTAACCTTCTCTATTTCTATCTTTTTAAACGGTTTTGCTTGTTTGAGCCTTCTTTTTGTTTTCATGTACGCTTGAGATGTGTTAGCTATGTTTTCTGTTTTTCGATTCTTGTTATGGTACTTAGTATCTTTATCTTGCTTTATCTTCAAATTGGTTTGAACTTTTTTTAAGATTGAAGGTGTGTTGTCGGTGGGTGTTATAATTTCGATAGGAGTGAATGTAGTACAAGAATGTATAGAATTATTGTATTTGTGAACTGCCATCGTAACTAAATCTAAAACGGATTTGTAAGGATGTTCAGATTTTGTGATACGATATATTTCAAGCAAAGTTGAATGGAATCTTTCTACTACACCATTCATTTCGCTTCTTCCAGTAGCTGTTAGGTAAGGGTTGATTTTACAGATTTTAAAGAATTCTGTAATTTCCCGTGAATTAAAAGATTTTTCTCCATCTAAGACAATGCTTTCGGGAGGTTTATGTTTTAGTATTACTTCTCTCAACGCTGGTAATACATCAACAACGGCTCTGGAGTCAATTTTTACTACTTGTGCATATTTCGAAAATTTATCTACACAAGTTAAAAAGTAATGTTTTTCCAAGAAAAGTATGTCGATGTGTAATATTTGAAATGGTGTGTTTGGCAAAGGAGTTTTTTGCATTGGCGGTACTATTGGGCTTCTATCATACTTGCATTCATTACAAGTACGACAAGACCGTATGAAATATTTAATTTTGGCAGACATTTTTGGGAAATAATACTGTTTAATAATTTGTGCTTTGTTTTCTTCGCATCCTCTATGTGCTCTATCATGTTCTCTAATTATTATATCCTGCTGGTCGTTTTCATTTTCTACATCTTGTAGTAACGTTTGGGTAAAACGAATTTTCAGCATGTTTTGTCTTCCATAGTTTTGCCTGTATACTTCCTGTATTTTTCCCATTAGTGATTCACTTGTGAATAAGCCATTTAGTTTTGCAGAATTAAAATGTGTCTTTAAAACATGTAGCAAGTTTCTATCACTAGTATCCGAGATCGTTACTTGTTTTCGTTCGAAGTTTTCGAAAGGTTGCGAAGAACAAACAGTGTCGTCTCCTTCTTTTAAAATGATTTGATGCCTGAAAGCATTCAAAGGAGCTTCGGTTGATGGAATAAAGAAATTATCGCTTTCGTTTGCAGAATGTCGTGTCGCAGTCATGGAATATACCACTCGACTCAGAGCATCTGCTACTACGTTAGTTTTTCCGGGTTTATAAATAATTTCATAATCGTGTTCTTCTAAATATGATTTCCATCTCTTTAGTTTAGCGTTAGTGTTTTTTTGAGAAAGCGTAAATGTGAGTGGTTGGTGATCAGTTAAGATTTTAAACTTGGCACCATACAGATAATTTCGGAAGGTTTTTAATGCCCAAATTATCGCTAACATTTCTTTTTCCGGTACAGAATATGACTCCTCGGTTTTTGATAATGACCGGGAACCAAAGTGGATCGGTTTATCTTTACCCAGCTCTCCTTGTGAGAGTACCGCTCCAATGGCAAAGTCGGACGCGTCCGTTGTCAATATAAACGGTTGACTGTAATCGGGATATATTAAAATATCTGAAGACGATAGAAGATTCTTCATTTTGTCAAAGCATTTGACTTGTTCTGATGATAATATTATTTTTCTATTGGAGGCCGGATTTGTTTCACCTCGTAATGCAGTCGTTAATGGCTTTGCTATTTTTGCAAAATCTTTAATAAATCTCCTGTAGTAACCCATTAATCCTAAAAATGATCGCAATTCCTTTATGGTTCTTGGGGCAGGAAACATTTTTATGGCTTCTATTTTTTTCATGTTAGGTTTTATTCCATCGCATGAAACTACATGACCCAGGAATTCTATTTCTCTATGCAGAAATTCAGATTTGTCTATTTGCACTTTCAGATTAGCCGTGTCTAACGTTCTGAGCACTGTGTTAAGATTTTTAAGATGTTCTTCCATTGTTTTTCCAAAAACAATTACATCGTCCATATATATGTAACATATTTTCCCTATATGATCTCTTAGGACATCATCTATAGCTCGTTGGAAAATAGCTGGAGCGTTTTTTAATCCAAATGGCATTCTCAGGAATTCATATTTTCCGTGATTTATAGAGAATGCAGTTTTTTCAATATCTTCGGGTTTCATTTTGATTTGATGAAAACCAGAAGCAAGATCTAGAGATGAAAAATATTGTTGTCCCTTCAATTGATCTAATACGTACGTTATTTCGGGCATTGGGTACCTGTCGCTAATTGTTTTCTCGTTCAATTTCCTATAATCGATTACCATCCTAAACTTTTTTTGACCTGATGCATCGTTTTTTTTTGGTACTATCCAGACTGGAGAAGTCCAAGCTGATCTGGATGGTCTAATTATACCTGTCTCTAGGAGGGTTTTGATTTGTTCATTTACCTCGGCTGTATATGCTGCAGGGTAAGGGTACACTTTCTGATGCACAGGTATATCATCTGAGGTATTTATTATACACTCTACGTTGGTGGTGCATGTCAGGGCAAGGTTTGGTTTATGAAAAACATTATTATTTTTGTTCAATACTTCCGTTAACATACCCTTTTGTGACGGGTCTAGATGATCTACCCGAAAATCAATAAGATGATTTTCTTTAACAGCCTGATATACATGTAAAGGTATTGTAAACGGCATTCCATTGTCTGAGATTATTGTAAGAACATTATTCTTGAAGCATAATTGAGCTTCAAGTGTTTTTAAAATAGATGTACCTACGATACCAAAGAAGAATGAATGAAATTCATGCACAATGAATTGAAACTTTATGTTAGATTTAGGGTAAAAAAATGCAATGTCTATGGCCGAAGTAGCGTTGAATTTGCCTGTAGCACTTTTTATGCTAAGAGTGGAATATTCATATGGCTTAGAATTCTTGTAAGCATAAGCAAGTTTCGGCGATATTAGGTTAATGTTTGACCCACTATCTATCAAAAATGGATATTCTCCCTGTGTTGTCCGCAAAAAGATATATGGGAGAAATGGTTTCACCATTTTGCGGCCCAATCTAAAAAATGAGTTTCTCCTTCGTATATTGGATTGGATGGTTCGTTATATGAGTTAAAGTTCCTTCCAGTTTCTGTTTCGTTTAACGGCGGTGCTCCTGCCACATAATCCAGTGGAGCATCTACCGAATATGTTTGCCTATACTGTGCCGAGGAAGGTCTAGCTCTCTTATGATCATAATTTCGATTAGCGTAGTTGAGGGCGTTTGATCGTACAGATGGATCAACTTCCATAGGCACTGGATGATTAATATTAGCTTGCTCAGCTGGATTTCTTCCAGAAAAATAATTTCTTGTTTGGCTATGTTGACCTGCGGGATGTTGGTATCCTTGAGAAGAGAAGTTTCTAGGCTGACTATATTGACCTGATCGGTAATTATTTCTTTGTGGGGGATTTTGCCATTGGTACGAAAAGTTTCTGGGCGGAAGTTGTGGTCCTTGATGGTGTGTGGTATGATAACTAGTCCCTCTAGGAGGTGTTACGTAAAGATCTCGTGGTTTAGGAACATAATTAGTTCGAGGTTCAGATTTAAATGGCGTTGATCTCATATTCATGTTACAATATTCTAGGCAATAATTATATGCTGCATTCAAATTAGGGGGATTGTTATTCTTAAGCAAAAAACAAAGAGGATTATCCAGACCTCTTATGAAACAATCCAAAGCCTTTTCTCTGAAGTAGGATGTATGAGCTTCCGCATTTACGGCATATTTCGGGTCAGTTTGCACTTGAGTGATGATCGAGTTCTGTAGATCGTTCACTCTACTAAAGTAACTGCTCAAACTTTCACTTGGTTTTTTGCTGATCCCACTTAGTTCATGATCAAGCGTTTTCAATTCCCGTTTATCCTTATAATAAAGAAGTAGGATTGATTTTATTTGTGACCAACCTCCGGTAACACAATTAGTATTTAAAACATCTGATGCTTCACCTTTGATCTTTCTTCGTATGGTTCCCTCTATTACATGGTAAGCTGTAGAATCCCTTGGGAGTCTAGCGTACATTTGTAGTACATGCTCTACTTCCATTATCCATTTCATTAAGTCACCAGCTTTCCCTTCAAATGTAGGTAACTCCCTAACGTAATCTGGGACTTTACCCACTTGGATATACTCTTCGTACGTCATCGTGGCACTTGTACTTTCGGTAACCATTCTGTTTCTTGTGTATACTTCTTGTCTTTTCTGTTTTCTATCAAAATTATAATCCACCATAAACACTCAAAACGTTCAATTAACACGTTTTCTTGATTGAATTTTCACTTTCGTCACTTTCCTTGATCTAGATGGACAGTAATTCCCTATTATCACTTCTTAAAATTATAATGACTCACAGTAACATCGAAAATAATACGATGATGCTCATGCTCCGTCCTGCGAGGCTGCTTGATGCTTCGGATGATCCTTTTTGGTGTTGTCCTACTACGGGTCCTAGGCTTCCTTCGGGAGAGATGTCCACGAAATGCAGTATCCGGGTCCCTATTCGGGCGCCAGTTAACAAACACGGGGGTTGAGGTTGGATTCGGATTCCTCGGACAGAGTAACGTTGTTGTTTAAGAGCTGAACTGAGAGTGAATGTATTTCTAAATTTCGTCCTTAAATATAATAAACTATTTCTATTTCACAATATGAGGAAGCAGGATGGAAGGGTTAATGATTCGTTGTTTCGCTGCTTGCTTGATGGTGGCTTGGAGTACCTGATGTTAGACGGTTTATCAGGGAATTCCAATACGGGTCTAGGGATGCATGTATCTGAATAGCCAGGATACAGATGACCAGGTAAAGGTGCATGGCGATAGTTGGTGAATTGTTTTACAACAGTATGCTGGCTGGATGTGAAGGACATTTTAGGCTGTTGATGTCTGGATGATGTTCATGTCTTGCACCTGAACGGATGTTTATGTATCTGTAGCCTATTCTTCAGGTAGATATCATAGGAAAGGGTACATCCGGTGGAAGGGTTGTGGCGACGAGCGTTAACTCGCGCGCGGCCACACACGCACACTCATTTCAAAACAATCCTTTGCAAGTGTGCAGCGTGTGGAAAATAGCAATTAAAAAAGGGAGAGAGAGAGAGAGAGAAAAAAAAACCAACATACAGATAATAATTGTACATAATTTCCCGCCCGTCTATCAATTTCCGCCTTCATCGTACGCCATCGCTGCCCGCGTGAAGGTGTCAAAATTATCCTAAACCCGTTTCGGATGCGTCAAAGCGCACTGTGAAAGCGCTGAAACAGCACAACACAAAGGCGTTTGTGTTTGGGAACGATCACAAAGTCGCCCTTCGCCGTCTATACACAACTCTTGATGGCCATTTAGCGATTGGCGACGCCGCTAACCGTTACCGCCGCTGATCATCTCATTGTGACACATACGTGTGAATCATCTTCTTTCCCTATCGCATAGCTTAGTGTCTGGCTTGCTTTTTTTGTGTGTTTGTGCCTTGCCTTGCCTTGTCGAACGAGTCTTTGTTGCGACCGAAATGAGTCGAGTTTGATGGAGCGCCGAGCAGAAACTCGCGTATCGTATACAATGATCGTTGTTTCGCTTGCTAACCTTGCATTTTTATCGTTTTGTTAGAGCGAGCGTGACTTTATTGCAGAATAAATTAAAAACAATCTAGCATCTATTGCGGGCATTGATAAATTATTGAAAATATTGTCTTTCCGTTTGTTCCGTTCAAGGTAGCCCTGCAATTACGGAACGGTAGCAAATGTATTCGATTATAATGTTGTTTGTTTGATTGTAACAATCTTTATTTTTTCATTTATTATTTGTTGGGAAAGTTTAAAACTTATTCGCAGATCTCTTTCTCTATCGCTTCCCCGATGAATGTGGCTTACAGCGTTACCCGAAAATAAACCATATTATGTGGCCCAACCGTACAACGAGCCATTTTTAAAAACACACACACGTGAACTACGCCACAACAACAGCAAGTGGTAGCCATTTAACGACTAATGGTATTATTACATCTCGCTCTAGTGGCTAGAAATGGTAGTTGCGCGCTCTTTGCAGCCATTGCAGCCTAGTTGTTACAGCAAGCAGCGAACAAAAAAAAAACAAAACTGTGTCAATAATGCAGAAAATGACATTTTAAAACGAATAAAAATAAGCTGCATTTAGAATGGCTTCTCTTGCTTTTGTTTCCTGGTGCCACATAATAGCTGGAGAAAAGAATGAAAACCAGAAACACCAAAGGTGGATAAGATTTGAGACTAGTGCCACTGCCTATCGGCCAAAGTTGTACCTTGCCCGTCTGCCTGTCGTTTTTTTTTTTTGCTTTAGGTGCGGTATACACGTATGAAAAATGATGCAGCTCACCAAACCGAATGTGTTTGACTGTATGCTTCAGGTGTGTTCTCAAATCCGACCGATGTACTTCACCAAGTACTTGGGATATTTATGTTTTTATATTTGCATGCGTACAAACGGAGCTACATTTGGGTTTCGCTGTAAGGATAGTAGACGCCCTTTCCTTGTAACGATACCCCAACCCGGTTTGGCGGGAAGAGTGTGCGTGCGGTAGTAAATGGTTGGTATCACTTTTGCAATAATGCTTCCGGTAAAAGAAACCTTTTTTCTACTTCTCAACGGTACACGGTGTATCGCTAAAAAAGGCGTCATAGAAATACACGAATAAGTTATTAGCAATAGCTTCAGCGATAACCCGACCGGAATATATACTTTCAATGGCTTTTTGGCATATTCGAGTGCCGGAGAAGCGATATGGCAATGTGTTCTAGTTTTGCAAGTCACCTTACCTGGGTGGTAAATCCCCCTCTGGTCGCTCTACACTGTAACATTCACAATAACTCCGAGCCAACGATAGACAACCATGCGCCTCCATTGTTATTTACTTCGTTTCCGTTTTTCGGGAGGAAAAACACGCTATGTGTTGCGATGCTTTAGAACGCCAAAATAGTGGTGCGAATACGCTTTAGGCGTATTGGACACCTTCAACCTTCGCTTTGGCCACGCTCCTATCAACCAGGTTGTGTTGAGGAAGGTTGTGGTTTTGTGTTGCTAATCAAATAAACTACTCACACTCACACAGCAAACTATGACGTGCGCCAGTATTACACGATGAGTGAGCTCATCGACCAAGAGTTGCAGTTATAGCGGTTTTATTTTGTAAATGTAATAGGTATTTTAAACGTTTGTTTTTTATACGCTCCAAACGCTAGATTATTGCTTGTTTTAGAGAGGTCTTTTACTTGAAAACTATTATTATGATAAAATTCCGAGAGTATTTTGTTATCCCTTATCACATTTATATATAAAGCTCATATTGCATCAAATCAATAAATCCGTAGAAGCGTTTGGTTTGTGTCTGTGCACAGGGTGTACGAATCGATAAACAAAAATTCTTCCCAAATAGTGTTTCCGTTTTTTTTTTCTGCTATGCCTCACGTTCCACCAATGCTCATGCAGGAGTAAAAAGGCAACATACCGATTGATGATTACGCCCGGTGCTCATGTTTATGAAGCGTATGTTTCATTCGAGACGCCTAAACGACTGCCCAAACCATGCTCCCGATGAGGTAGGAAATCAAAACAAAGCTGGAGATATATGATGAAACATGAAACAAAGGTGAAAGGTGTGGAAGGTGGGCAAAAACCCACGAAAGAGGGCAGAAATAACAAGCGAATGGAGGAAAACGGAAGGATAAACGGGAGATCAGGACATCGGCAAGGAACTGGCATGTGGCAGGACGGTGGTTTACGTTTTAATATACGAGTTTTTTTTCTATGTATGCTCAAAAAGTACTTTTTTTCGTCCTCTCCTCTGTTTGCCCGCACCTTTCCATTCCATTAGCCTGTCGCACGTTCGACAACCTTTTTTTTATCACAACTCACATAATTCGACTGCCATTACTGCCGCCATTTCCGTTTGCTAGCGAAAGGGATAGGTACAGCAAGGAGGTAGGGTGCGGTGGGTGACCCACCCAACAACACCGAACCATTTGGTGAACGTTTGAGGAGGAGGAGAGTTAAAGCTGATGCATGCATGGTGCCTGTCCGAGTATGCTGCATTCTGTTGCGATCGATGCACTTTTTTTTCGTACACTTCGTTCAACTGCAATTGCACCCCAACGACTTTTTTTCACCCCTGTTTCGGTTTTTTTTGTTCATTCTTTTTTTTCCTTTCGCCAACAAAATTACCAATACGCACATATTTGCCCACGGTGCCCCACACCGTCCTTTCCAAACCTAGGGCACCTAGGGCTAGAGTGGCAGTGGTTAAGGATGGACAGCATAATTATGGCCACCGTCCATTCCGCCGACCTTAAATGTGCTTGCCGGTGCTGGTGTGCCCGTTGTTCGGATAATCATCATCCGTTTGCAGCAAATTGAATTGCAGGACCCGAAAATGAATTTCAGCTTTTCGTAAATTAAAAATGAACACGATGCGATACGGGGGCGTGTAAAAAACACAAAACAAAAAAGTATTGCGGAGGAATATGGTTAACCCTGGAGCAATGTAGACGGGACGCCGCCTGCACTGTTGACGGTTCGCTTACTTCTTCCGAGGCCCGATGGAGACGCCTAGTAGCATGTGGCGTAGGCATGCAAGACCATCTATGTATGTGTTTTTAAAGCCTTCTGGCGATCGGCACCGGCAGGAGCGACAAGATATCGCGGTGACACTGTGTATACCGAAGAAGGCTCGCCTACACGCGTCACATGCAAACAAGCATACGATTCTCCACACTGGTGGGAGGAGGTAACGCTGCTCTGTCTTCTAACCCATCCCATGCCCGTAGGATACAGGGCCAGGACGACGATTTACGTGTATTTACGCCCGAACAACCCGATTATATATATATATATACTTTTTTTCATCTCCACCCGCAGCCAACCGTTGCACCGTACACCGTCGTGCCGACCCTTTACCGGCACAACCGGGCTATTATTATCCTATCATTATTTGTAAAAACATTCATGCAAAATTGATATAAATGACAAAGTGAAATATTTATGCATCATCGATGCAGAATCCCCGGGATTTTTTAAATCCACCCGGTGTACATGTGTGTGTGAGAATTTTTTTTTTCAGGCACCCTTCAGTCTGAAACCATCTTTGTCTATTCAATTCGATAAACTCTAATATTCGCTACACAGCCCTGGCTCGCAATCAGTTCGGTATGATTTATTTTTCATTAGCAATTGTTATTTCATTTCATGCACTAATGTTCTTCTGGATGTCTTGAGCTTAAATCATCCGGTACAAGAGTTTTGTTGGCTAGAAAAGTAAAACAACAAAAAAATAGTTAAAATCGATGGTAAAATAAAGCAATTGTAATAGTAATATGTAAAAACCCTTCAATAAGTTGAAAAATTATATTCACAATTTTCAGGGAAAATTTTGCTTGACTAATAAATAGTGACAGATCTTGACAATGGAGGTGAATCCCCAACGTCATCATGTCACCGACACGAACACCTTCACCAACCATTGTTGGTGCAGTGAATTTGTGTTACTATTTCCGGACAACTGCTCGAATGAAGAAAAATGTCTCGTCCAAAACCAACATATGGCCTCGAACGTACACAAATACAACGGTACGTGCCTGTCACGTTCATTCGCACTTCTTTCGCTATCGATCCGCTTCACTGCTGTTTCGGTCGCCATTTCGGTCGCGTCATCGTCACCAATTCCTTATCCCGGCAGGATACTTGGGAAAGCGACCTAGGATACGCGGTCAAGAGGGGGAGAAAAAACGTGAAATAGAAAGAACCAAAAAACCGTTACATACACACACATACACACGCCAAACACTAGCTGTCCGGATTAGCTAACACAGCGACAAGTTCTCACGGAACGGGGGTATAATGGAAGAAATTTTACGACCGCGGACGAACCGAAAACGAAGTAGTAGTGTAGTTGCTTCTTTTTTGCTTTTAAATCCTACATCACCATTCCCTTCCTACTCGGTCGCTTCCTTGCGCTACTTCAGCTTGCACTTTAGTGCCCTTTTCACGCAGAAAAGTGGGTGCGGAAAATAATCGATAACGATGTCAAGCTTCTTTTTCCAACGAATGTGCTACCGTTTCGGGCACCCGTTGGGTTAAATTTCTTGTGCGGCACCTTAAATTGAAGTTGCCACCCGCGCACAGGAGGCTTGAGTTTTTTTTTTTTTTTTTTTCATAAAGAACGGCCTGGCCGTATTGCTAAGGCTTGAGTTTTGTTTTTTAAATTTATATTTTATGTATTTTTTTGTTTTTTTTCATTAAAACTCGTATATTTTTTGTATCAAGTGCATAAGACCCACCGGTTTCTGCAACGCAAAACATGAAGCATTCGGTTTAATAGAAAATTAGTCTCTTCCGACGATGCTGCGTGCGTCTTAAATCGATGCATCGTAACGAAGCACACTACAAACAAACCGAGCAATATTGGAGAAAATTATCTATGATTCTGTTCCAAAAACATAACCTCACACACACACACGCACGTACACATCAAGTCGGTGGTTTGGTCAGTGGTTATCCTTCTCAGGAATCTTTCTACCTTTCTCCGGTACCTGGCCCGGACCGGAAAGACGCTTGTACGAAAATTGATGGTAAGAAGTTTGTTCGTTTGCTTGATTCGTTCATTGATTACGTGCGGAAAGGAGCCTGGTATGGTGTCAGTGCCAAGTAGCAGGGTGGGCATGTACACGTTTGGCTCCTTACGCTGCTTGCACTAGTACACAGGTAGGAGCATGGTTCATCGGATGCATCATGTATGCGTGCACCTTTTGGGGCAAAGATAAAAGATTATTGCACCGAAGGCATCTTTTTCATCTCACTATCAGCCCCGTTTCCCTGCTTTGGGTGAAAGCTTGGTCAGGTGAGCTCCCGGGCCGGCACCGGGATCATAATCTTATCAGAGCAAGAAACAACATTCGCTCCAGAAGAAAATCGTACACTGTGCGTTCCTTTTCCCGGAAGCCAAGAAAAAGCTGGTTCCGAGAAAGCAGGGGTAGAGGATAGTTTAAGAAAATTATTAAGGATTCGATTTCTCCAAGGCAATGGCAGGCATCGATCCATCTGCTTAGGCTCGCACAGAAAGCACCGAGGTGGTTGGGAATGCCAAGGAATTGGCCCCTGATGGAAGCGATCCTTGATGAGCTTCGATGCGTATCGGACGTACTGTTGTGCCAGGATCCTGCCATATGGTACACCTGCCGATTGGGTAGCAAGTGCTGGTGTGGGGTGTACATAAAATTGGTACCATCGCCAACCTCCTTTTTTCCCTCCGTACCGTTGCGTACCGTACGGAAAATCATTTGCTTTTGTAAGATTTCTGAGACGAAATTTTAGAATCTCCTCGAATTAATCTTAAGCCTAACGATGCCCGTTTGCGTGTACATGTGCTCGATGGCTTTTCCATCTCTCACACGAACACACACACACGTATGTGTGAGTGGTTTTTTGATGATGTTGAAGAAAGAGCAGACTTGTCCACGTTTTCCCTTTCGTGCATGAAGATGAACCCGATACACCTTGGAAAGGTCATCCAGTGTGCCAACTGCACTTGGCCGGTGTGAAAACTTACCGAAACCAATGTCCAACCAAGTAGCGGGAAGTAATCAGGTAGATGGGAAGGGGGAGGTGAGTGGGGAGATTTTCTTATCGGCGATGATTTTCACAACAACACAAGACATACAAAAGGTAAGTCCCATCCTTTCGTCGATATGCACGCACTGCCTAGCAGATACATGCCTAATTGGAATGAGGTGCCACAGGAGGGCAAGACACTCCATAGGCATAATATTTTGAAGAATCTTCCTTTATTCAAACTTTCTTCACAGGAAGATGTTCCATGGTTGTGGACATGGTTACCGCCAGGTTGCATATAGGTATAGAGTGGGTGTCGAACCCTGGACGGGAGCCCAGACTTGCAATTTTCCTCGAGATCTGCTCGAGATTGCCCCTTCTCGTACCAAATCCCAGGCACAGCATAATGGGTATGGTGTGCTCCGGTGGTTCTTATGGTAAATATAAATTAAAGGCTGCTTGCCGGACGAGAAGTGCACTTGTTTGGGCAACCACCTTGAGCATGCCGGCGAAACGATGTGAATTTATTGAGATGCATGAGCATGAGATGGACGAAATCTGAAGAATACGATCCCATCCATCCAGCGCAGGGAGGCTGAGGTGTGGACATCCGGAACCGGAGACGGTGACGGGCAGCTTCGAGAAAACTCACAATCAATAAGAAACCCGAATGCACGGAAGAATTGATTGATGATCGAGTTATGATCGGTATTTATTACACAGGCCTAGTGCAATACATCCTGTTCTTCTTTGAAGGAAAAGGTGCAGCATTGCTCCTATTGTCCTATCTATTTCCACACTTCCATCTTCCGACATCTTGGAAAAGTGGGAATTGGCAAGGCTTCCGACTAATCCAACCCAGAAGCCAACTCCAAAATGTATTACCTCATTCACCTTGCTTTGGATGTGGATAGTTTCAGCAGCCCAGTAGCTGAATGTGCAACTCACCTAATGGTTAACGCTCGGAACTGGCATCTTTCTGCACAAGACGCCCTAAGCATTCCTTATTCTTCGTCTTCGATTAGCAAGACGCTGTCCAGTGGCCCGGTAGCATGGACTGGAAATTTCATTAATTTTGATTTTAAAAAGACATCCAACCGAACCCAGGTATGGGGGGGGGCTAGTTATTTCTTCAGACAGTGTCTTCTTTTGGAGCTTCTGAGTAAGATACAGTTTGGTGCAATAATGGTATCGTCTTGACATTTTGGAGGCGAGCAAGCGAGACGGCATAGTGTGTGTGCGCGTGCATAAAGGCAAATCTAATTGCTGCTTGTAAACTATGCATGCTTCCCGATATCCTTTCGATGAGTTTGGGACGACTACAACCTCTCGGTTTGCCTGAAATTATATCTTGGCCCTGGTAGTCAAGCTTTCGGACAAGAACATCCACACACACACACATATACACACAAGCAAACCACCTCCACAACTCATCTACCTCATCTGGCAAATCTGGCACTGTATCTTATTGCAGCCGTCAGTGCCCCGGTGGTTTCTAATAGATGCGAAACAGCACTATAAGATTTGCTACCGGCTCATGTTCAAAGTGCTACCATCCAATGGTCTTCCTTTGGGCACTTCCTTTTCTTATAGACTAGCTCCTTGAGCTCGAGCGAAAGAAAGTTTGCTGCCCCCTACCCCGAAGTCGAATGCAAATGACAGAGGAAGAACAAAAACGCAAGGCATGCAGAGATATCGAACCGTCCGGGAAACCATCGTTGCTTGCATTCAATTTTCGTATTCGAGAAAAAGCACCCACCTTTACTTTTGTTAGCTCTCTGATCCTTGAAATAGCTCCTGATAACCTGTTTTCTAGCTGCCCGGATTCCAATAATCTTCATCAGTCCGGACCGAACGGGCACAGTGCGTAACCGTTGCATCCGGAATTTTTGGTACACAGCCCCAACATACCCACACATGTGTGTGACCCACACATGTGTGTGTTAGTTCATTCGTCGGAACACAACACAACACCATTCTCCACTAAGACATTGGGTACCGAATACGAAGAAACTCTATTAAAATGCGTTCGAAATGCCAAACCAAGATGCAAATGTGGTTTAAAACCTAAATTTGTGTCGCTGCCCGTTGCCCTATCTGTCCTACTGTGCCCCATCTTTCGGTTCGGTAAAATGTAGAATACTGGACGGTTGTTGGCCCGACGGCAATATGATATCAAGAAGACTTTCTCGGAGACGTAGGAAATGTCGTTCAAGTACGAAATAAGATGAACAGATCGTACGTGCCAACACAGGATGAGGTTCGGAATGCTAGCACAATATGTTGCTGGCACACATGCATGCTAGTGGCCACACAATCAGTGCGTAGCAGTCGATGGTTTCAGCTCAGGTGGAGAAAGGCACCGTTTGAAGATGTCGAAATGAGTTTCAAGATGACACACGTTTTCTGGCAATCGATGGTCAGTTTATTTGATATTTGATCGACATGTATATTCAAATATGAAACAACATGTACAACTGATGTTGCAAAGCTGAATATTATTATGATGTGAGCTACAATTTCTCATGCCTTTTGGTATCTGCATGAAAATGCACGTCTAAAGCCATATTTGTTAATTGGCATGATTTTTAATCAGTAATAATTTTTTTTATATGTATTACAAAAATAAAACTGACAAAATTGAAAGTGAATATCAAATAAACATCTCTCGTGTTCCAATAATCTATTAGTATGCAATAAACCACTCAACATTCTTCGAGGCTTCGAAAACCATGATTTCTAGCAGGTGCTGTTGAGAACTTCACTACAAATTCTGGTTCTTTGGCAATCATTGAACCAACAACAACAGTCCAGCATTTCGTCGGCTGCCAAATCGAGTGTCCTCACCCAAGTGCAATCCAATTCCAATTACAACACCCTGTCTCATCAGTACTTACTCTTCACTTTCTTAACGATTGACCCTTTCCCCTTGCGTTGCTTCCCGCTCAATGGAGCTACGAAATGATGCCAAAAATTGAAACATTTTATCAAGCACAAGAAACTGGTTCGCCCGAAGGGTTACGCTTTTAAGGCGAAACAGTCTGACAAGACATTTACACCGAGCCGAAATGAGAGAGAAAACGATTGAGAGTCTTCCTGCAGCAGGATGGATGAAGTAGAGGCAGAGCATTGGCTCATCCTACCAAAGCGAACGATTTTGATCCACCCGGCAGACGGGATAAGACTACCTCCAATACCAATCCGTCCTTACAAGCAGTATTACACACACCGTACGGAGCCACGCAAAACCCCATCCATCCTTGTGACCATCGGGGTTTTTCCCTCTCCCCATTTTGCTAATCACATTTTCGGAGCTACCAACACGTCGATCGAAGACATGGCCACACGAAATAGCGTTCGATGTGCCACATGTATGCCACTGGGATGAGGATTTTGCCCAACAAATCCCAAACAAAACCCCCACAGCTTGATTCAAACGAGCACAAAACCACAACTGACCGACTGTACCGAAGCTCCACCACACTTCCGCACGTGCTGACTTACCGGTCAGGTTCCATTGCATACCACCCACAAACACACACCTTTTTCGTAAAATACCCTTCCCGTAGGGTGACACTCTAACCGTCTCGAAATAGAAATCTTCCAAACGGGCGCGCACGGAACCATCGGGGAAACAATGGTGGCACGGTGCAGAAACATTCGATTCTACCGAATAATTTATAGCACAATTCGTGTGTGTAAAACCTACGTAAACATGTTATTATGTTTATGATAAGGATTTTCGGTGGCTGGAAAGTCACGACGGTGGAATGGGAAGATGTTGCATTTTGAGGGGGCGGTGATTTGGGGCGGTCATCCGAAAATTTCCCAGCAAAATGGTCAGTCGAGATAAGGAAAAGGTAAAGGGCCTGCTGACTGCCGTTCGATGCATTGTACCAGCTCGCTTCGGTCTTTGAGTCTGTGTGTGTGAGAGAGTATTGGTGTGAAAGGATTTTGGAAACTGGATTCTATTTACAACCACCGCACGGAGGAAGACGTGAGGCAGCTGGGGGTGGTTATTGCCTGGCCTAAGACGATGAAATCCATCCGTTTTGTGCATCCATCCCTCTATGCCGGTGACGCTGGGCATAGTTTCTTCGATTTTCAAACCTACCCCATCACGGAAGAGCGATAGTCGAGCGAGGTCGAATAAGTGCTGGTCGGCAGTGAGACGAATGACCAGAAGGCAAGTCTACCTAGCACCAACCTTCCAGGTCCGATATAAGCAAGCCATATAAGCAAGACGATGGTATGAGAATTATTGTGAAGAAGGGGTTTTGAAATTTTCTTCAAGGTACATTAGTGTACGCACAGGCCAACCTCACAAGCCTAGCTGCAGTCCAGTTTTGGCCGTTTCTTCTTCCGTAGCACTCCGATTGCACTCCTTCTCTGCCTTCACCCAATTTCTGGTGCACAATTTTCATCTTACCGTTGCTGGAGTACCTCTGGCTAAGTACCACGGACACAAGACCTTGCGACACAAGACATCATCACAAGACTTTGGTCTGATCCTTGCCTTTGTGCGTGCAAATGAGTGCCTCCCATCCCAACCTCCCACCACATATCGGGTGCGAAAGGGGAACGAATTTTCGGATGCATTTCGGATGCATCAATAATGTAGGAGGCAGTCGAAATTAGATTGTAAAGCGCACAGTGGGCGTCCAAAGCAGTTCACCCCCTTTCAGTCTTGGTACGAAGCGTGCAGAGAACTGAGTGTGCTGCTTCTAGCACGAGGGGTAAAATGAACACTAAGAAAGGGAAGATTGGGAACAGGTTCCACTTCTAACCATCTTCATCCCGCTCCCTCAATGCCGCCGGTGTGTCACACTCCTTGGCTGTTTTCTTTCATCTGGAAAGAAACCCCAAACGGAGATGTGGATGCTGCACACAATGCACAGTGCATGGAATGGGTTGTATCGGTCGGAATATTTCCAAACACCTCAACCGGCCACATTGTCCCCTTCTCCCCCTCCCTCACCCGCACAGCATCGATGCATCGCCCCAAAAAGCTCACAACCACTTTCTTCATCACCACCGGTCCAACCAACCTGCCCAATCTTTGTCTCTTTCTTCTTCACGACCATGGCCGGCAGGCCATGTTCTTTCTGCTGTTCAAGAAGCAATGCAGAAGGGTTTGTGGTTTTTCCAGGCAGTGCATGCAAAAGGACACGACGAAGCGTTCGAAGACTTCCGGGTGCTCTAGATTAGAAGAAGCAGTCTTCTTATTCTTGCATGCCCGACGCCTTCCGCTCCCTTTCTTGCCCTCGGCATGTTGTCCAAGGCAGTATGACATCCTGCCCCCCTTCCTCGCGCCGAGTGTGGGGTGGTAAATTTCGGATCCGATCGAAGATTTGAAATTTCCTTATGGTAGCTGCTGTGCTTCTTACCGGAGCCTAACGATGATGCTCGGGGCAAGCAAACCGGGGTACACCGATGCTGTTATGTGCGTATTTATGCGTGCGTGTTTATATGCATGGACTTGGACTAAGATTTCGATCAAACACAATGGAACGGGGAACGGAGTGCGGGTGAAGTGGGCGAGACGACAGCACCTTAGGATGTGGCCAGAAAATGCAATTTTCGAGAATCGAACCCATCCCATACCCATGCACCCTTCCGGACACCCTTCAATTGCTCCGAAGCTGTGGTAAGGCAGCGGTACCTCATGCATTCATTCTCATTCCTTCCGGCATTTGTGGCATGGTTTGCGAGACTTTTGGGCCGTCCACCTTCAGATCAGTTCGGCTTGTGTGTGTGTGTGTGCGTGTATAGTGTAGGCGTATCGGTCAGCAGTGGGTGGTAAATGGGCATGAAACGAATGCAAGATGAAGAAGTACGTGGTCATTTTCTGAAATTTTCGGTAGGAAACTGGAAACCGAACGAGATCCTGAAAAGGTGTTCCTTCGTCCGGTGTAGTTGCCAAGCTTGTATTGGTAGTCTTTCGTGGACTAACGTGGACACGAAGACAACAGTCGTACACTTTGCAAAGAAACTTTTGCCACCGACCAAGACGTGGTGGTGGTTCTGTTTTTGGTGATGATGGAATTGCTATTTGTGTTGATATTTTTGATATTCCTATGCATACCACCGGTCGTATCACGAGCCGAAAAACCCGCACACTACCACCCGGCAGCAGATGATGCACAACACGTGCGCATACGCGACTCCGAAGCACGTACTGTGGCAGCAACGGTAACGTCTTTACAAAGCACCAGTGCACCAGGAAAGGACATACATACATCGTCATACTCCGGAAGGCTTGATCGTGGAGTTTGGAAGAAGACATTGAGGGGTTAGGGTGATAAGGATATATCAAGATTGAGAGCCGAAATACGCACACAAATAGAGATGGAGAGCAGATGCAAGAGGAAAAAAGACGAAAGCGAAACAAAGAGAAGGAATGAGAAAGAGACAGAGAGAGAGCGAGGGTGATTTGGGAAGGATCCACTTGTGCGATGGCCATAAGATTCGTCCAGTTTCGTGTGCGACGTCTTGGTGCAGGACAGAAATAATAATACTTAATGCAAACTAATATTGAAATAATGAAATGCATTATCGATTTTCTATTTATTACTTATGTATGTGCGTAGGGTCCAGTTTCGGTGCTGAGGCATGTTCGAACCCCGCTGTTCCCCTTCCATTTCCTTCGCTAAGTTCTTCCCACCTCCATCGACTGCTTTTTGTGGCCCACGTGGCTCTCGCCGAAACATGCGTGATACGTAGCGCCGCAGGCAGGATGTAAGGCTCTCTTGTACGCCATCCTTCCACCGAGGTAGGGCGCGGGAAAGTGGCACTGTGCGGCGCTGAGATGATGCACCGCGTTTGCTGCAAACTGCAATTCGTGACCGATGAACCACCCGATGGGGAGCAAGAAAGTTTGGCAAATTCGTGGACCTGGGCGACTGGGCCGCGGTAAAACGGTACCCGCAGAAGCGTGTTCCAGAACGCACTTTGCGCTTGTTACGCATAAATGAAGCCCTCTCCCATTCGCAACTCTACGCACTTCCCGTTCACACTTCACTGTACCGCCAAATTCCAGGGCGAAAAGAGGCTCGAGTATTGGCAACGGAAAATCGTTGCCTAGGATTTTGCGCTACTTAAGAACCGAATCCGGCGTGCGGAGTGGAGCCTCCGCACTCGAATTTCTAGTATCCTTCATATCCTGTTCCCCTCTTTCGTTTTTTCCCACTTGCCGGTTAAATGATTTCTTGCAGTTTGGTGAACGTTCCTGACCATAGGGAAGGCGAATCCGCCAGTGCAAACTACATTAAGCGAAAGGGGTAGCGATACAAACGATGCAAAGCACGCGTAAATGACATGCACACACGCACAGGGATGATGAAAATGGCCCTCTTTACGCGTCCGGTTTGGAACGGTACCCGTACGGTGGTGGAGTAGTGGTGGCTTTATTTTTGTTTTTTGCCTCCTACTTCGATGCGTGTACAATCGTGGTACCGCATCTACCGGTTCCGAGCCATTATTGTGCAGGAGGCATTATCCACACGCTGCTGCTTTTTTTTTCTTCTTCTCACCGCCGGTACGTTTTTGGTACTACTACTCGATGTACAAGTACGCGATGAAAATGCTACATTTTGTACACCCTGCCCTTTATCTGCTCCTGTCTCGGGTGCACAGGGGAAGGCTCGCTGTAACTGACCGTACCGTTTGCTTTTGAATAATAACCTAAACAACCTTAAAATCGGTAGAGCAGGGCCGCTCTCGAAAGCATGCCACAAGAAGGAGAACAGAAAAAGTACGCATTTTTAATATGCATTCACTAAGTCGATCGATGACGAGTGAAACTCTCCCAGGGAGTGAAGGGGCATGCAGTGAATTGCATCAGGGTACGGAGTTTCCTTAATTATTATCCTTACCGTCGCTTGCAGTGCTTTGCCAGGCCGGAGCCTAGCACACGTACCCACCCCACTGTAGAAGGACTTTGCAGTTTTAACCGAATAGGTTAAATGGGTCAAAATTGCGTGTGGTTCGAATTCGTCCCTCGCCTGCCTACCTGTCTGCCTGTAAACAAAGGCATCATAGCTCCCGTCCGCACGTCTTTGACGGCAGGTTGGCTTTCGGTTGCATGGTGGACGGTACCGTAGCACACCAGCGCGCGGGAGCTACGGAAACGGAAAGTAATTAAAATTTGAAAATAGGATCGAATCGAGCTATCGAAGCGGGGTTCAACACTAGAAAGGGTTGCTATTTTCTTTTATTTATTTATTTCTTTTACTACCACCATGCGAGAATAGATAAACTTCTGGCTCTGTATCGGGGGATCTGGGCGATCTAGCAACAAAAAAAAAATCGGGACAGCAATCTGGCATAGAGAAACTGGCAGACAGAACAACAACGTTCTTCCTTTGGGGGAAGTCGAACACAAACAACGCCAACCTTAAAGATTCAACTGTTTGTGACGTTGTGTGTGGAATGGAACCGTACAACAATAACAACATTAACGTAATGCAAAAGTTGGGGAAAAAAATATGCCATGTTCATTTCGGTGCCTTTTTTTCCTCCTCTGGCCTCTTTTTGTTTTTCCCAAGAGCAGGTTAGGATATTGTAACCATTTGAACAACAACGACTGAAAAAAAAACACAAAACACAACATGTACTATAAACACACACGCCACATTAAGCAAGGCACTGATGGGAGCCATAGTAAATGATTATTGATTAGCAAAGTTCTTACGGACTCCCTCTTACGACGGGTTTCCAAAGCCGGAACGGACCCCAATGCATTTCTCATTTCAGCCGCTTTTTAGCATGGCTGTCGAAGAAATTAAACGCACTCTAGGGATTAAGGGAGACGGGAGAAAACAGAGCTGAAACAGATTTGTAATTAGTTGATACATTGATTTTGTAACAACACACGCTTTGTAAAGGAAAAAACCAACAGAAGGATAAGTTCTTACAAGTTACAATCATTTTTTGCAACGATTGATACTTGTTACATGAAATTACGATCAAACGAAACATTCTGCACTGTGGTTCACTTTCATATGGCTGATTTGAAATTGATTCACTGTTTAATTTCGAATACTATAGACTTGTAAAATAACAAATCGTCTTACAGATCGTCTTCTTTCTTACTAACAAATATGTCACAAAATATGAGTACAAAATACGAGCACAAATAATTGAACCTTGTTTTCCCCCGTTCGCAACAAAGGACTAGAACGTGTCGCTGAAGAATTGATGGGACGCAGGAAATGGAAACACTATCAGGACGTCCTAACGCGACAACAGTTGAATCTGCTGGATCCCAGTACTACAAACGCCACCGAGGACGATCTGCTGAACGGCACGACCGGTGTCGCTGCTGCCGCTGCCGCCGCCGCAGCTGCTGCAGCCGCGGCCACCCAACTGCAGCAAGGGCCGCTGATGAATACCGCCAGCGCTACAACCGCTGCCGCAGCCCTTTCGCTTGCTGGCGGCGGCATGATCGATCAAAAGACCAGTCCCGCCGCCATTGTGGCCGCAGCGAATGCTGCTGCCGTGGCATCCCTCACAACACCTGCCGCTGCCCAAGCTGCCAACACAACTGCCGCGACGGCTATAGGTAAGAGTCTCTCTCTCTATCTCTCTCTCTCTCTTTCACTTTAATGTCCCAAAACCATGTCCCTAACTCAGCGTTGTCACCTAACGTCCCACACACAGTAAGAAACGGTCACTGTCAGCAAGGCGACGTAGATGTCGATCCAAAAATTGCCGCCTCCGCCAGTCCCGACAGTCCGCGTGCCACCAATTGTCTGGCATCGGAAAAGCTTAACCCACAAACTAGTGCCAGATCGCCACGACACGGCAAGGACGATCGTTCGGTCTCACCGGTATCGCGCGATTGTCACACCAATGATAACGGCACTTCCACACCATCGACCGGTACCACAATGGACGGGCTGTCTCCATTTCCTTCGTCACCTTCGGGCACGATTGATGGAGATCCTGCGAGGCCCAAGTCAGCCTCCGGTACCCAGCAAGTAACTGCCGAGCCAAGAAAATCGAACACTCCCGATCGTCGCGCGTCTTCCGTGACAAGTCCTGATCTCCGCGGAGACCAAACTGCCACCGAACCGGAAAATGTGTCCATTGTGAAACAGGAACCTGCAGGTGGGTGACAATAAAACTTTTACTTTATTGATGAACATATCGAATGAACATATACATATCGAAATATACACTTTATCTTTACCATTCCTAACTATACGAACGTTTGGACATTGTTTCACAGAAAATTCAATCGAAAATGCAGATACGTCGCTAATAAAATCAGAACAACCAAACCCAGAGTCGGCGGAAGCTACAGCCGTAAAATTGAGCCTCGTGTCCAAATTGCCCATTGTCGGGACGAACAACAACAATACGATCAACAGTAATAACAACACAATCCAGCATCGCAGCAACGGGATGGCGACGGACGATGGTTCCACCGGTACCACGTCGTTAACGACGGAAACACCTGCGGAGGCTGAGGCTGCTACACCGATCGATTGGAAGCCGCAGGACAAGTGCTATTTCTGTGTCGACGGTAAATTGCTGACCGTGAATGAGGCAGGCGAACTGGTACCCGAGACCGGTCCGGCACCGATTGAAGGAGATCGTTTTCTTAATCCACGGGTAAGCACAAAACACAAAACATTCGAACAAACTTCTCCTCTACCGTACTAACCCCTACTCATATGGTGATGCTTTAGGGAGCTACTGCAACCGTAATGGCCGAATCCGATAGCGACACGAGCGAAAGTAGTGAGCCAGAACTTATGGCAAGTCTGCGGAGTGTCGGTGCGGCTGGTGGACTGTCTACTAAGTCGCTGATAGCGTTACTACGTGAAACCGGTGCCTCCCAGAATCTGTCCTCTTTGCAGGCGCTTGTGGCACAGTACACCGCGGCTACATCGCTGCAGGGTCTTCAGCCGAATCTTGCCCAGCTCTACAACCGTAAGTAGCACCGTTATGCAGTCAGCCGATCAAATGCTCAGTAACGATTTGGTACCATACCGGCCATCTGCTTGCTTCCCAACAGCTATCTGGTATTCGCAGATACAGCAGCAAATGTCACCGACAGCCGTCGAATCGGGCACTGGTGGAGGGTCCCCATCTGCCGCCATCAGTCCCACAACTGCGGCCAAGATGGCTGCCGAGCTAGGAACGGTGGTCGGTGGAACCGGGGAACAACCGCTTGATCTCAGCGCGAAACCGGGCACTTCCGGTATGACATCACTGCTGAGTGGTATGATAGATCCGAAGCACATCTACAAGTAAGTGGCGCATTTCTAACGCTCTTCACTTTTTTGCACTACGAATAATATGACGTGCTCACGGCAGGCACATGTACACCATGGAAACTATTTCAATTATGTCTCTGTGAAGCTCTTTACAAAAACCTTCAACCAAGGGAATGGTTCGAGTCAGGTATGGCCGATCGTAATCGAATCCAACCCCTCGATAAGGAACAAATTGCTCAACGCGGGCAACGATCGGCCCAAATGGTGTCGTCCATGTCGCCATTTTTTAATTGAATTTTTTCTTCGTTTGCTCGCTTGCTTCTTACACTGTAGTGCGCTGTATTGCAGTGAAAAAGAATTGAAATTCGATACTTATGTGCCACAGTTCCGCGGGCATCATTCCCGCTGACTACCCATTAAATGGGACCGCGGCGTGGTGGATATGTGCCGAGATAATGAAAATATACTAGTTGTCGATTGTTTTCCCATTTTTTCCCCAACACAAACCTCACAGCGTCACCAAACAGCCCTGTTTGTGAAGTAACCTTGCATGTGGAAACACTTCCTTTTGTCCGTTTGCCCCCTGTCAGCTTGCTGCCAGGCTGTTACGAGTTCCACTTCGCAAGCATATCGTGTCAGGAAAAACAAAAGAGCTTTCATGTCCTTCCCGATCTCTTGAGGCAATCGAGCGATAGCGATTCGATTGATTGGTTTTGATTCACCGCGAGTCCATTCGCTCTCCGTTCGTGTTCTCTAGGGCAGTGCTATTTTGGTCCACGTGTTTTGTTTTTCCTTCTTCGTGGGAGTTGGACTTTAGCCCTCGTTTTTCAGGTAAACATCGGGAAAAAACCCTTCGGACGAAGCTTCCAAACCGTCACAATTAACATCGCTTTCTCATTAACACCTTCCACCCTCTGCTGGGACGCCTCACCGGTTGTTCCGGTGCTCAGTTTTGCAGCGTTCTTCATGCAGGTGCAGGTGATTGGAAAAGAAAATGCTTCTGTATCATGTATCACCACCACACCCAGCATTGTTTCCGTTGTCGATTGCGATTACCCCTCGGCAACCAGGGAACACAAGGGGAAGGAGATGCTACAAAATGCTATTAAAAAGGAAATAGCCGATATACATCGCTTCTGCTTACACGATCTCGCCATGGCTAAGACTGTCGTGAGCGTGATCATTGTTATCGATGGATAAATTTTTAATTAGTAATTTGAACACTTCTGCTGCGATTACTGCTTTTAACATGGTTCCTTTCCTGTTTGCCAGCAAACAAATAAGAATACAACCGATGAATGAGTTCTTTGTGTTCGTTATCACATGGTCACACGGGAAATGTTTTATCTGCAAACAATAAAACCTTTTAAAAAGGTGAAAATTACCTCAGCTTTCAAAGTATTTTTAACAACTCCGTAGATTGACGCACCGACTAACAAGACGTAAATCCAGAAAAGGTTAATTATTGTTTTTTTTTTATCTGGCATACTTCTTTGCAGTTATGATTTGCCTCCTGACTATTCAGTACCATTAATCATTTATTCAAGTACAGTTCTGCTCTAGAGCGACACGATCAATTCATTATCCTTACCGATGCTATTGCCTTTTAAGGCGAAGGAAACGGTTTTCTACCATAAAAATGACAGCTGGCCCGTGATTTGTTAACACATCGTAACATATCGCCGACTCCGTGTTGCAAAACTCCGTTGGCCAGATTTTGTACAGGCACATCATTTGTCAGAACGTATGTCTTACGTGATGCTTTTATTGCATTTGAAAACTGCCACACGTGATGCGTTGCATTTGTCTTCACTTTGCTCTTCAATTGACCGACCGTATCCGCCCTTCGCATTCTCCCACCTTACGCTGATGTTCCGTGCGCCCAAAAAGGCCACACATGCAAATGGTTCTCCCTGCACATGGAGTGCAAGCAACTGGAGTATGTAAATTAATAACAACAAAAAAAAATATCATACACCAGTAAAAACAACAAACATACGCACAATCGTACATCTGACGAGCTGCGTCACACTATCATTTCATCCCATATGGGACCTCTACCGATCCAAAATACCGCAAAGTTCGTTCACATCGCACCGAACTAACGGGATGCGCATCGTTTTGAGCAGATTTTGAGGCTTCACTTCCTGTCCTTCCTTCTTCCTCCCCTTGATAAGTCACCCACCCCCAGTTGTACAACTTCCAGAACCGGGCAGATGCGCCGTGTGTGAGGTTAATTTGCCGCCAAAATAATCATCATAAAAACATGGGCAATGGCAATGGTAATAATAATCATGTTGCGAAACGGGGTTTTGCGAAGCGCCCCAAAACAACAACAACACAGGGCAGCTTCTTCATCGGGATCGGCTAAGGGATGCATTCAAATGCAGGCGGCACACACACTCAAACTCTGCTTTCCACACACCACCCGAGAAACGATCGTTGGCATTGGCATGATGACGCGAGAACGCGGCCAAATGTGTCAAAAAGCGGCATTCTGCATGTTGCCTTCGGCCTTAATGCCACTTATGCCCTTCCACTTTCACCGTATTGTGTTCTTTTCTCCGTATTTTTTTCCTGCATCAACAGCAGAATATGGACCCATAGCCCCAAAACGAAAAGATGATACTACCAAAAAAAAAACAAAAAATAAAGGAGGTGAACGACAACAATTCGGCTGGTGGTAAAACGAATGCATGTTTTGGGCCGATGCATCCGAATCCCCCGTTTTTTTTGCCGGAGGCAACCCTTTCGCTTTTCATTTTTGCCTTTTCCGCTACATCCCGGTTTGGTTTTGTAATATTTAGCTGGGGTTTTTTTTCTCTCTTTTGGGTTTTGTTTCTCCAAATCGCACAAGGAAAACGAATGCAACCGAAGAATGAGACACCGAACCGGGATGCCGAGAACGGCAAGGCGACACACCAGTGTGCGGTCCCTGTCCTGGGGTCATTGCTCTCGGGCATTTTCTTTCCCTTCAACTTTCCTTTTCGTTTGCTTCGCACTGCAAACAGAGGGTTTATGTATAAGTTTGGGGCAGAACAGCAAAAGCAGAAAAGAATTACAATATTTATGGTGTGCTTTGAAATGGATCTCTCAATTTTTTCCTCTTTTATTCTCGTTTCCTTTCGTACTTTATCCTCTCTCTCTCTCTCTCTCTCTCTCTCTCTCTCTCTCTCTCCTCTCTCTCTCTCTCTCTCTGCTTTCACTTTATGTTTTTTTGCATTTTACTTTCGACAACATATGGTGTGAATTTGTGTAGATTTCACGATTTCATTGCACCACAATTCACATTTTGTATATTGTATTGCAATCAATGCAAAAGTGATAAAAATTTAACCAACAGCAATGAAGCTCACACGTTTCATCGCTGTCACAAGAACAACAAAAACAAAATCTATAAACTTTATGAAATTGCTCTTGAAACTAAGATCAAACGACGACATGCATGTTGTAATACAATTTGTTCCTCATTTATTTCCATTCTCGTGATTGAATCGAGAAGAAGAAAGCAAACCTCTGCTTCCAAAATCTGTCGGGAGAATATTTTGTCACATTACTTCGGGGGATCATTTTTGTTTCCTCCCCCCTTTAATGCATTCATTCCCAAAACACTGTGCAACTTGGCTGTGCATGCCAATGGAATGGATATGCTAAGAAGCCATATGGCTTCTGTTGCAATGGGATATAAACATTTGCCCCGAGACAAATTACAATCCGCGTGTTTTACGGTTGATTCTTTGCGTGATGAGCTGCGTGGAAGTGTTAAGAGTGTGACAAATTATCCGATTGAATGTGACAGATATTGCTTGTCAACGTTACACTTTCAATATAACACAATTCACAGTAACGAAGATGATCACTTAGGCATGATGGATTGTATTAAATGTGTTGTTAATTGAAAAATATTATTATTAACAAGAAAAAGAAAGTAATGAATGAAAGCAAATTAATTTTATACAATTATTTGAACAGTTTAAGAATGTTTGAATGTGATTTCTAGAGACGAGAATGGGTTGTTACTCTTTGCCAAGAATGAAACAGATAAAATAATTACTGTTTTACATGCTGCTTGAAATACATCCACATTCATTTCTCGAGTAACGTGTATAATGCGTTCCGGAGAACACGTCGTTTATACTTCGTATTTAAGCACATCCAAAACTATTTTTTGTAAACTAAGTAGTAGTAGTAGTAGTAGTAGTAGTAGTAGTAGTAGTATATTGTATTATTTGAGCTTATTTCCTATTTATAAATTAAATTGGTTCTGATTTTCTATACATGAAACCTTCACAGAATATTTAATCTAAAACTAATGATACTAGCGAATAATACAAAAGCTAATAATACTACCCAATCAAATATATATACTGATAAAATGTCACGTATTTTTTAAAATATTATCCGACATTAAAAATTTAATTTCTCATACGAAAACTCCATAAACTGTCAAATTTTTAAAATCGCATAACACGTATTCGCGTAAGGCTGTCTACACATGGATCCGCGGACGCCGCGGTCCGCGGAAAACACGTATAACTTGTGTTATTAATTATGTTATACCAACAGTCAACATTGAATAATAAACCGATGCCTACTATATTATTTCACAACAAACGTACAATATTTCACAACGAACCACCAGCGTGCAAGATGTAAACAATAATAAAATGTCATCAGCCGCGGTACCGCGGAAACACAGTTTTGTTGAACATCAACAAATCTGCGGAACAGCAGGCGCCGCGGTAGGTTTGACAGCCCACCGCGGAATTTGACAGCCGAGCGGACCCAACTGGTATACAAGTTATACGTGTTTTCCGCGGACCGCGGCGTCCGCGGATTCATGTGTAGACAGCCTAACATGGGAAATGACGGTACACTAAGCGTTAGGCTACAAACCCGTTTCTATTGATATGGGTAATATGTTCTTGATTATTCCCAATACAAAATGTTCAAATCAAAGTCAATCAAAGGCAAATCAAGAAGAATGATTTCAAACTGAATAAGCATATTCTGAAGCAGTACCTTGTTAAACAATTGATTAATGATCGAGAGCTTCAAAATGCAGAGATGTTTGCAACTAAACTGTGTGAAACTTTATATATTACTTTATAATTCCCTAAAAATTTTGTTGCTTTAGTTCTATACACTCAACCTCAAACCATTCAGAATAAACAGGCCTCGCTTAATATAGATATATCTATCAGAATTGTATTACATAAAACTGCATCGCTCGAGTTGAAGTTAAAAAAACACACCCACCGATTACTACTAATGTATAAGCAAAATAAGTTATGTTTGGTTAGTCGTATCCTTTTGTTGCTGGAAATCGATAATTTTTTCTAAGTATTAATTATCAACTATTATTAATCTTCAGCAAAGGATTTCTGCAAATATGTACAACATGTACAACTATGAAATGGATAAGCAAATATTACCATACTTCTCTGCCGTACGATGTTCGCATAAAATGTATGCAACTATCAATTGGGGCCATTCTTTGCTGCGACATCATTCAACATATATCCCGCCTATCCTATCGCTCATATGCAGTTTTTACCCGTTCAAAAGCAAAATGCTTAAAACACCAACGGGTCAATAATGTTGTACCATCAAAAGGATTTTTCTATTTCCATTTAAAATAAAACAAAAAAATAAACTCTGAAAACCTCTATCCATTGTTTCTAGCTGTTAATTGAATGATGCACCTGTCGGAATTTCTCTTTTTCAACATTTTATTTCCTTTTCCTTTTTTCCCCTTCCTCGTCTACAAAGCTTGGCGACAATGGTGTTTTCCCCCCTCCAACACAATTCCACAATATCCACTGGACGGTGCTGGTGACGGAACAAAAACAAAAATGTTGTTGAAAAAGAATTTCTATGGATTTGCTGCAAACCCATATTTTTGCTGTTTGCGTTTGCTTTTTTCCGCACATATATCCTGTACGTATATGTGAGTTTCAAAACGTTCACAAAATAATCGTTTCCGTGCGTTTATTTTATATATTTTTTTTTTGTTTTTTTTATAAATTTTCTACTGATCTCTTTTCTCGTAAATCGCTTTTTATGATTTTTCCGAACACCATTCCGAACCCATTTTTCATTGGCACCACTATGGCGGAAGCAATTCGCACCGGATGGACTTCAATGCGTTTGGATTTGAAAAAAACCCGTTGAAATAATACAAACAGTCGCTATGTGACAAGTTATAAAAAAAAACTAAACACATATTTATGAACGAGTGTATTCCAATTAGAAGCTGGATTGGATGGGACTGTTTTTTTATATATTTTTATTTTTTTTTTCAATTTGCTATCCGTTGTCCATGGGATCAATCCAAAACCGGTCACACAAATGAGCGCTGAGTGAAACTTTTCTTTTCTAGGCGCATGTTGTTATCATTGCAAACCAAACACCGAAATGGAAATATGGTTGTATTTTTAGCGTCCTACTAACAAGCTGTAGCTGTTTTCATTTGTAATAATTTTAACACTGCACAGTGAATACAAAAACAACTTTGCATTTATTAAAGCACGTGCGAAACATGCCCAAATTTAAGTACTAAAAGTATGAAATACCGATAAAAGTGGTGATGAATAACTTTAAATTGCATACAAATTGCGTTATGAAAATAATCGAAATAAAAAACCTCTGTGTTTATCATAAGAACCGCTTAGACAACACTGTGCCACATGCAACATGCAGAATTCTAAGAAACGTAGTCAAAATAATATCTGAAAACGTATCACGTATCCATTAGACGAAAATGGTTTCTAGTTTGAGAAGTGCTAATAACTGCACGCCTTACATTGGAACGATGAGTCCTGACAAATTATTATCGTTTTCAAATAAGCAGAAGGTAATCTGATGATTGTAGGTGCTTAGGTGTCATTTCGAGAACGAATTATCTACTGTTTTGGTTCATACTAAAGGCAGGGTGGTCGTAGGGGTCTTTGTGTTTGGACAACAGTTTCTAAACAAAATTTTCTCCGTCAAACCGAGCACCGAGAGGATGGTATAGATTCCAGTCAGTTATGTGACCGTAGTCGTATTCACCTTTGATCTCCTTTCAAAAAGGAAGCTGATGAGAAGGTGTTGGTACGACCCACCATGGATTTCACTCGAAAAAAAACTCTTATAAATTGTTAACGCAGCAAAACGCCATTGGCACACCAAAACAACGACACTGCACCATCCCCCAGCCGGATGCGGATCAACCAGTGCCGATCGGCCATCAAATGTCAGCGGGCATTACGAAATGCCACTTGCGTATCGCAACGTTTCGCGCCTTTCGGACGATGACTACGATGATGATGATGATGATGGAGGGCTTACGTGTCTCGACCTCGGAACTCGTTCGCCAAGTCTTGACCTTTTTAGCGTTGATTCTTGTGTGGTGATTTGTTTTTTTCAGAACCAAGTTATTGGAGTTTTTGCCCACAACACTATAATACTTGAGCCCCTCCTTGAATCCGTGCTCGAATCCGATGACACGCATGTTTGCCTGAGACGCAGCGTTATGTCCACGAACTTTGGACAACGAAACTGACAAAGGCCGAGTGGTAGTAGACGAAGAGAAAGAAAAATCTCCAGAAGAGATCGAAAGGGAAACAAGATCCTCTGACGGGGCGAAAGCGAGAGCGCAAGAGAGCACGCACACGACGCTTGTTGCTGGTGCTTGTTGTGCTTACCGCAATGCATTGAACTATGATGGTGCGTTGCATTACTGCAATTTTAATCGAAAATTACCTCGACTACTACCAGCCCGGCCCGTGCACCGGCTCGGGCACCATCCCGCTGCTCAAACACGCAGAAACTCCGCAAGGGTTTAGGGGAGTACGCGAGTTTCATAAATCATAAATCTGACCTTAAAATATTTAATCACATCGATTCGCATTCGGCGCAAACTGTGATTCCAGCGCGGAGAAGGGTAACAGGCACACCATGTAGCTCAAGTCTCTATTTCTCAAGCCCAAGGCAAATGGCTCTCTACAACGGCTACCTCCACACGCTCTAACCGAATCTGATGAACTGGGGACAACATGGCTACGACTGATACAATCCTGCAACTGTACGCCATGTACGATTTTCCCCGTTCTTATCCGAGGAACAAGTTCGTGGCCAATGAACAAAAAAAAAGAATTTATAAGAAGGGTTCATCTCGATGCGGATAAGACATAAGGACATTGTGATGCATATGATTTTGATTTAATGGACAGACAGATTTTCGCTAACCCTGTGGAATAACCCAAAACTAGAGTCTTAATGTTGAATTATGGACGTCATCCTCAACAATACAGGTTATCCATCTCAAGGGATTGATGCCAGACACAGTTTGGGACTCGGAATGTAAAATCCTTTGGGATAGGCTAGCGGCTAGCTTAAGATAGCCTTTTGAGGAAATATCTTTTTCCGAGGACATTCAGATCCGTTGTTCGCAAGAAACTTCTCAAGTCAATCCATGCACTACCAAACATGATACTGCAAAACATTCGCATGACCATTTCGCACTGTCACCAAAAATCGATACATTATCCAAAATGCCCACAGACCACCCTTCAACACACCAAACAACCAACCAGACCACGTGGATAAATGTCATCAAATTTTCATTTAAAAAAACACCTCCACTAATACACGCCCTACAACCCCGCTCCGCAGACGGAAAGGTTAATGAACTTGCCGAACTTCCGTTCAGCTTGCTGTGCTGTGCTATACTCCTGCCACGAAGAAAAGGAAGCCGAATCTTCAAAGGTACACCACACATATACGTGAGACACGTATGCAGAAAGTGCCGCTCACCATCCTGCAAATGCATTTGCACTCGATGCAACGAATTCCTCCCCGGGCATCCCAACCTTCTTTCCCGCTTCGAACTTCCCCAAAAACCCTTTCACGTACGGTAGAGTGAACTCTTGTGCCGCTCGCTGTGATTGAAAACTGCGGAAGGAACTTCCTTTTGGGAACGGTCCTTCCTTTTATTAGCTAAAAAGAAGAGCAGAAAAAATGCATACACGATGCACACGCACACACACTTACATTACTCTCCCTCCCTCCATGTGGTCCTTAGTCCTTGCGGTTCGTTGCGATCGAGGATTTGAAATTCACCGTCACCACCGGCAAAATACTTTTCACCACCAGCCCCTACCCCCCTGCATTTCATTTGCGTCACCACCCCGCTACGCATCCACCCAGTGGAGTGCATTTCACACTGAATTTACATTTCTGTCACCAACACACATCAACACATGCAAACACGCTTGCCCATGTGTCCGTGTGTATGTGTGAAAATTCTGCAAAAAAAAACTACAAACATGCACACACACATACGCGCTTCCACACATATGCACTTGGTATCGCCAGTGCTGCCAGTGTCAACCGCAATGTTTGGATGCAATTTTTTATTCAATGTTTTTTCGCTTTTGCCGCGCAACATTTACAAAAAAGGGGTGGAAGGAAAGAAAAAAGTAAGGCAAGTTCTCATCAAAATTTTAAACTTGCACCCTTGCAACCTTCATCCCAAAACGGGACGACGGCGACACATCGCATATCGTCGACAATCTATTCGCGGAGTGCATCATATCAAAACCAACCGGAGGTAGAGGATACGGGGATGATGAGGGTATAGTGGGAGTGAGTGGGGAAGAGGAGAGAGCAAAGAAGAAGGTGTGCTGCTGGCAGTCGTCGCCATCGTCATCATCGTCGTTGTGCCACCCGATGGCTGGCTTTATACCACCGTTCATTAGCCACCGTTCCACCGGCTGACGGGCTCGTTTCCGATTTGCGCCTCGGACCCCAAATGCCCGTTGCAGAAAAGTGCATTTCCATCGTCGCTGCTGCTGTGGTTGGTTTCTCTTGTGGTAGCGAAAGTAGCGGACTCATGCGGGACGGGCCCTTCCCTTTTGGGCCACGTAAGCTATAGGAACTCCGTTAGATGGAACAACGAAAATCCCCCAAGAAAGGACGAATTGTCGTAGAATGTTTGCGTCTTGCTGCCATATGTAACCCACAAAAAACCTACCTTTATTTCCTACTGTGCAATTTTTGTATGCCAGTTGCATGTACCTCGCGTTGGGATTATGTTTTCTTTTACTTATTCTGCTTCTATCCTTTCAAGTGTGCGTAAGTGTTGGTGCAGTTTTTTTTTGTAAAGAACGACTTTTTTGACGGTAGCATAAATTACACTCCTACACACTGGTCTCCCTACCATCCGCCTTATCCGCATCATGACGGCCGTCGTTTGCACTGTTCGCGTTTCCCTATCCATTCTCACTATCTTTGTCGCTCTTAGCCAACGAGGCAGGCATTATATCATTCCATTTCCTCTACATCCTAAAAACAGCCCACATACACACACACTCACACATACACGCTCGGGACCGAGAGAAAAAAAACTCACCTCAATCGCAAAAATACCATCCCGAAAAACAGCACACGAGCCAAACGGGAGCAGCATACATGCACAGGACTGATATGTTTGTGCACATGCATGTTAGAATGCATTTTTCGGTGGCACGAATAAAGATCCCTTTTCCTCCTGTTTTTCTCACCCATTTTTTCAACGTTTCCCCCACTTCATGAATGCCCTTGCGTCCATTCGCAACGCGATTGCATATATGCACCGGCTGCACTGGATCCGAAAATGCACCAACATGCTCATTACCGTCTTTTCACCCTTCGAACGAACAAAAACCACAAAACTGAAGGTTCGAATCTTTGTGCATGCGTGTTTGGAGCGTTTCGTCTGTTTCCCTCCCGGTGGCGTGTGTGTTTTCTTTCTTTTTTTTTTGAAAGCCTTTTTTTGTTTTTTGGGTTTTAATTTTGCACTCTTGAATTTTTCAGCTATCTTTTGGAGTTTTTTTGGAAGTGATGAAAAGCATAATTACTATGCTATGACACCGTCACATTTCACACCACATTGTTTTGAAGTAGCACCTTGGTTTATGCTCAATTTTAACGCATTTACTACATGGAAGGTGCAACATGGATTTAGGTACGATTCGAACGACTTCCAGAAGAACAAGAGAGTAAATAGATGTACTTTATCTTTTACACATATGGATTATTTAGGACGATCCAAAATAATGCTTCCACTTTTTTTAATGCATTTTTGTTATCAATACAATAATAAGAACGAACATGTAAAATTCCAAAAGATTCAAACAAAATGGTATTAAACGGAACCAGCCGTTCTTCGCTTGACAGAAGGTGCAAAAGTGCACTACAAATTACACATATGTACTGTAAGAAATACAAACAAGAAATCCATACACATTTTTCGCGTAATGCACCTTGTTACTCATGTGTGTGTGTTGGAGTGTGTGTGCTTCTCGTAAATTGTGCAAAGAAGGGATGCATGTTCGAATGCATTTAAAATACGTTACGGTCGGTCCGTTGGATGGCGCTGGCTTCAACCTGGTCAAAAGATGCCACCCGCAACCGCCTCCGTCTTCGCATCCACCATCATCGTACCATCAACGGCCATTCGGCCACGGTGTCGTTGTCGTCGTCTTGAGCGGATAATGTACCGAATGCAGAAGGTACCAAATAGGAAGCAGGACAAGCCCTGGTCAGTCAGTAATACCTGCCAGTTCGCTGTACCGACGGTGCAACAAGGGGATGCACGCGGGATGTGTAATGTTTGCACTGCTCTTGTGCAAAGGAAAGAAACTATACACTTCCAACGTAACTTGTTATATGGCACGGTAAAGGTGCATTCGGCGGCCGGTACAAAAGGACAAGGAGCCAGGCGGGTGTTGCGTCGTGTTGCCTACTTGCTGAGAACGTGGGACGGATTCTTTTTGCGCTTTCCTGCTACCGAAATGCGGCTTCTCAATGCAAACCACCCAAAACACCCTTCCTCCATGCCACCCCCTTCTCTAGGCGAGTAGGAGGGACCAGAAAATGCAACGAGATGGTGAAACGATGCACAAAAACTGCATTCAGAAAATATATATGAGTTCTGTTGCACTTTGCTATTCACACACATACACAAACGCACAAACGAAAAAACACGCGCACACACACACACACACACACACACACATGCATGGACAGTCATATTCGATGCCGAATGCATCGCGTTCCAAAAAAGTTGGCCAGAACGTCGGAAAGAAGCAAAAAAAACACAAACCCCTTCCGTTCATCGCATGGAAGGAAATCCCATAGAAAGATGCACTTTGGTTTACTCCCTCGGGCCACGTACCGTACGGTACCCGTTCGTTTACGTCAACGTTTGCACTTGTTTTTGTTTTTATATTTAAGTTGATACGCGGATACGACTTGTACGAACACAGCAAGTAAGCTCATTCCACCAGCTTCTCCTAACTAACCAGTGGAAAAGATTGTCAAAATAAAGGGAGCTAGGCTGATCGGAAGAGGATAAGTAGTGGAAGAGGACTAGCATTGGTACAAGCGATACAATGTTCCGGTACGGTGTGGGTGCGGTACGTGAAGGACATGCAAACTACTAATGGACCCACATGACGTCTTTGTTGCAAGTTAAATAATGCGAAAACAAAAAGTAAAACATTTCAACAACTTGTTTGGTATACACATTTTAATTTTGATAAACTGTGTAACATGACAACAGCCTTAGTTCTAGAAAATGACCTCTAAAAACCCTCCTGATAAGCTGCTAGATTTCACAGATCACTGGCAAAGTTGCACAACACACACATTGCATGCCCAGAAAGTGAGACACTGTTGCAAAATCTATGCCATATTTGTCCTTAAACGATAAGCGAGCTAAACAGCTCACGGTTACAATGTTTTTTTTTTTTGTGTTTTTGTGTTGTATTTGCCACACCCCAAACGTTGTGAAGCTGCTAATATAAATTAGCATTTACGTCCAAATTATTTCAACCAGCAGCAACCATTTTATGGTCACTGTTTTTTTGACAGATTGTGCACGTTATATTTACATCACATTGTACGTTTGCTGCTACAAAAGACACCATGCATCCATGAAGGAAAATCATTAACCGAATGATTACGTTTTTGGTGGAGCATTGAAGCAAATGCAAATATCAACGCATCGTTGTGTGCGTGTTTAATGACACATGAAAAATAAACGGTATAAGATCGATATCTTTATAGCACGTTAAGATAACGTGATGTTTATGATACCGAAAAGGAACGTTGGTATATTGACAGAATATTAGGAAAAATGTATAAATTAGGGCGAATGGCGCTTTTTGACATTTCATTAAACGGTACGCTAAATAAAGGTCAATTTTTGTTTTTTTTTATTGTTTTTTCTGATAGAAATACATACAAGATCTTTAACCGGTTTTTATTCACAACAATGGATGAGATACCCCAAAATCTAATCGGGAACCATTTCTAAGCCCTAAACTCAACATGGCCCCCTAAAAAGGCATGAATTATTTGAAGGCGTTCCTAATGCGCTGTTTTGCTTTGTGTGCGTTTCGTAATTTCGTCTAAACCGCGGCCGCCATGAAACGAAGCATCAACGCATACACTACACAAAAGAGAATCGGAACAAAACCGGTCCATTTTTGAGGCTACAGCGACCATCATGATCCGTCGATCATGAAGGCGTTTGTTGAAACTATTATGCATCTATTTCATGCGTGTGCATCTCTCTCTCTCTCTCTCTCTCTCTCTCTCTTTCTCTCTCTCGCTCTCTCCCTCTCACTGTCAGTGTGTGAAGCTACAAGTTACAATTGTTAGGATAGATAGATACAGCATTAGATTGCTAAATTCGTTTCATTATACAAGCTTTTTTTTAAGTCTTACTGGCCACATATTCTGAATGTGTTAGTCAACATTACTAATCGAATTTCGCTCGAATGATGTAGCCCAATCAAACGTAAAATGGAAGAAATCGCAAAGGCTGCAAAGAAGCAAAAAAAATAGCTTAACTTGCACTTTCTTCTCATGTTATCGAATGCAGGTGCTAATGCAACTTTGTGCATGTGTGTATTTTCTTTTCTCCTTCGTTGTGAATCCGTTTTTTTTTTTGGTTGCAATACACGAGGTAGCGCTTCCCGGAAGAAAGGTGCCGAAAGTGTAAAAAACCGTTCGTCGATTGGCAAACAAGATTTCGAGGAAATGTTTTGCGCCATTGTCATTAACGGTGGGATGCAAATGTTGAACGCAGCTGAAATGTCTCCACCATATTACACGCGACCGGGTAAGCCACGTCAACCCTTTTTTTTGTTTTCGGTTCCCACCAAACGGTTCCACCGAAAACTGCCTGCCAAAGTTTTCCCGGAATGACGCGACCACTTGAACCCGATTGCACCACCCCCTTCATACGGTCGCGCATCCCTCCCGCAACCCCATTCCAAACTATATTTTCGCTTGAGAGGGGAAGGTGTACGTGTGAGGCTGGAAGGGGCTTTTTTGTTGTTGTTGTATGACGCTGGAATTTGGGCCAACAGCCGAACAAGAGGCCTCACAAAAATCGACACGTCTAGACATGCTCTCTGTCTCGCTGCTGGTCCCTTGCACATTCCTTGTGCTCGCGCAAACCTTCCTTCCGGTCGTTCGCCCACAACAACTTTGACACCCCACTTGCGGATGCTTCTTCGGTAGCCTCTCAAATGTTCGCCCCCATTCTCCTGGGCGCTTATCTGGCGAGCTTATTCAACAACTTCTGTGTGCCGCTGCTTTGACACTGCGTACGATGGAGAATGTTCGTACGATTCGTCGCAGCATATTTTCTTCTTATATATTTTCTTCCCCTTTTCGTTGGTTGTTTTGTCTGCTCACGAGTCGTCTTCGTCAGCCACCCATCCTCGAACAGTTTATTCCGACAATCAAACGTCGGGATTTGAAAGAAGCATAAAAACGTTCGAGGGAAGCATCAAATAGCGCTGGGAACACCGATCCATTCCTGCCATCGATTGCGGCGGGACGGAGGCCATGTGTAACGCGGCTAGGGACCATCGTGCAAATGGCCGTGAGTGTAACCCCAAACGCAACGACATAATCAACACCAGGGCCATCGGGTTTTCAATAGCCGTCTGCATTTGGCACAACGTCAGGGCAACCCCGCTGCCGGGTCCGCCGTACGAACCAAGAGCGAAATGAACCAAAACACAAACAGTGCCAAGATAAGAAGATCCTTCGATCCGGCCCCTCAGGCAGCGAAGGTACATAAACGTCGTCAAGTTGTGCTGGTCAGTAACCTGACGCGGGGCCATCGATACACAGAGCGCCGCGACTCACCCAACGCGCAGTGTAGAAACGTTTTATGATGCAATTATCGCCTCGATGCCGATCCCTTCTTCGCTCGTCACAAACCATTACGACCACACTGTGTCATCGCAATAATGGCATCCAAGTGTTATTTCTTTCTTTTTTTACGTTTTTTTGTTGTTGCCTTCTTCGACCGAACGAACGTACGGACGAAACGATCGTCGAGTGGATTGATTTAACGTTGCATCTATCAGTTGGAATTGGTTTCGGTGCGATTCGGTTGATTGAAGTCGCCCCTTTGGGTCGCTCTATCACTTTGCTACTCAGACGAGATGCAAGGCACCAATGGAGTCCTTCACTAGCAAAGCAACTCACTACGATGCATTCGACAAACAATCTAAACACACACACACACATATAGCATTCCGGCAACATCTTTCCGAAAGGTTGTCAACAAACTCAAAATAAAAAAACGCATCTCGCGGCTGAATTGTTGACTGCAGCCGCCGTGCAGTCCGTCACTGTCATAAAAATGGATCATATTTCGTTCCGTGCCGCGTAACACATAGGTTTTGTTCCTACACGCACACACAGCCTCATCCCCAATCGACATCTATTCGATTCGAGTAAAATTCGATCTTGTGAATTCAAGATATGGATCCGGAAATGGTACGAGTATCTTATTTCGGTAGCTTCTCAAACAAATCAAAAATTTTAAAACTCCTCACTTTCATCGCAATGTATCATTTTAAGGAAACTATTTCTTCTGCTATTCCTTCATTGTTAAAGCTGTTATTGCTGACATTGTTTTACTGGAGGCCACTTGCTTAGTATGCCCTGAAAGGAAAGCAGGATTAGGCGGCATGAAGACGGAAAATGAGATCCGCCTCCTTTGGCCCGCCCGCAGCAGTGTTTCGTTGCTGACCGAATTAGGGCAAGTGGTTGTGGAAAGTGGCTTCCTTACCGTTACTCTCCACATCCTTCTGGAGAAACCACTGGCATATACAGGTGGCCACTATCTCCTCACAGTCCCTCCTTTGCCCGATTCGTTCGAGCATCCTGCTTCATTTTCAGCACCGGTTTTACCATTCGTTGCGCGTTATTTTTACTTTTTCGTCATATTCGCGCTTTTGTGTCGACAAACGGTGCTCCCTTGTGCCTCCCTTGTCCTCCCCATTCCTTGGGGCCGTGCCCTTTCTTTTCCCATTCCCGGGTTTGCATATGTGATCCGCTTGGGTGTGCATTCGGTACGCTCACACATCATATCCATCGTCCTAGCGCACGGCCACGAGTGGCACTTGTTTTCTGACTGGCGAAAATTTTTCACCAAGCCTCACCTCACCAAGAGGGAACCACTTATTCGTACGCTCAGTTCGGGTGAAAAGAATACGGGAGTAATGTGAAGAGGATTCGTGCAACAAAAAAAAACGGAATCACCATCAACCAGAACTGGTGGGTTAGGAAGGAACAAGTGTCTGGGAATAGTAAGATGCTAGCGTTAGCGATATGTATACAGTCAACTACTCTCACACGAAGGTGCCACTCGGGATGGATGGTGAAAGGAGAGCAACATAATGTAGGCAAATCTGTGTACCGAAAGGACACCAAAAAAAATCCGTGAGTCGTGCACCCACACACGGGTAGATTGGTTAGTCTAAATCATGAAGGAACTGGAGTAGAATCTTCTGTCCACGACAGCAAACTAATGAAAAATCACGTTTGCTGACGTTTTGCTTTCGCTGGCCGTTTCCATTGTTTAACATTTTCCAACCTGGTAAAGGATGGACATATTTTCGGTTGGGCCTTTTCAACGCAAATACAAAAAAAACATTCCCATTTCTCGACCTCGTCCGGGAATGACTTCACTTCAAAATCAATTTTCAAACCACTATGAATTGCACTACAGTCCACTAATATTTCTCTCACCCACCTTTCACACACTTTCTAGGACAAAATCGCGGCTGTCGCCTATCGGAGGACGCAAAACTTACACTGAAGATGGTTTGCAGAATGCCCTGCAGGACATACTAAGCGGGCGGCTCGGTACACGCAAGGCAGCAATGCAATACGGCATTCCGCGATCGACGTTACGCAACAAGGTTTACAAGATGGCGCTCGGAAGCAAGCGTGGTATGGTGTCGCTGCTGGAGGATGACGACGATAAGGACTCGCAGGACGGTGACACCAAGGACAGTGATCTGCTGGACAAACTACCCCAGCATCTGCTGGCGGATATGCTGCTAAAGATGTACGGTGCCACCGGCTCATCCCGACCGCACGAAACCAATCTCATCCGCACTCCCTCCGCCACCGCTACTCCGCCTGCCCATCGTGCCACACCCGAGCCGGTATCGTTGGATATAGCCGGTATGAGTCTAAAGCCCCATCCGAACTCCCTCCCGGTACCGGTGCAAACGCCAGCAACACGTCAGCCCGCTGCGACAACGATCGGTACTCCTCCCGCAACTACACAGCCACCGCAATCTTCACCACTGGTGGCCGCGGCAGCATCTACTCTACTCAACCCGAACCTAGTGATGCAGGTCGAACGCATACTGCAGGTAACGGCGACGGCACAAGCATCAGGCGAAACACAGCAGGCACTGGCCGAATTGCCCGAACTCCTCCGCAAAATCATCGATCAGCAGCAGCTGCTGGCCGATCAGATCAAAAAGGCTAGCAGCGGCAACGTACCGGCGGCTGCGTCCGTACAACCGTCCGTGGCTGGCAGTGCGGGTTCCAGTCCCACCATTTCCGGACATCTCGCCGCTACCGGCGCATCCGCTCTGGGTAATTCATCCGCGCTTGATGCGGCACTAGCGAGATCTCCGTCACTCAGTGCGGCACTCAACGCGAACGGAAACGCTTCGTCGGCCGTATCAATTGATTCCTGCTATCTTCCGTACTTCCAACAGCTGCATCAGCAACAGCAGCACGGGAAGCTGCGTACGATGTCCGCCGGAACACCGGATACACCCGCGTCGATGTCCTCCATCGAGCTGAATGATGGCGCGAGTGATGATCCGCACGTCATACTGAAGATTCCGTCCTACGGACGAGCGCCGGGCACTTCACCAGGAGTGGGCGTCCCCGTCAGCAATAAAAACGGCGACCTAGAACGACACATACACCATCACAATATGACTACGCCGTCGCCACCGACAGCTGCGGCCGCCGCCGTACTGAGCAGTCTCGTAGCGGCACCTGTCCGTTCTACACACGCGTCCGCCAGTCCTCAAGCGAACCTGCTGAGCAGTGTCGGGAACGGTGGTGCCGGTATTGGAGGTGTTCCATCCGCACCTACCTCCTCGCAGGTGTCTCTGGCGTCATCCCTCTCGTCCTCTTCGCCACTATCTTCGCTATCGGTGGCATCATCGGTGGTAGCGCAACAGGAACGAGGGAATGCCCAGACAAACCACCTGTCGGTCATATCTCCACCACTGATGAATCTGCGCGGTGTCGTCAAAGCGGAGTCTGCCATCTCACCACCAGCCGGTGGACATGGTACGGCTGCACCGGGAATGTCCGCATCCGCCAGCAAATCAATGCTTTCCGTGCATGAGGTGATAGCGAGAAGCATCAGTAAAAACTTTCAACAGCATCAGCAGTCCGACATCATGCACAAGCAGCAGATGGAGCAGATGAAGCGACCGAGCATTTCCGTTATCAAAACGCTCGGCGACATCTCACACTTTGGCAGTGCTGCAGCAGCGGCCGCTGGACTTGGTCCAGTGGGTAGTGCGGCGCAGTTGGCAGCAGCGGCAGCGGCTGCTGCGGCTAACAATACTGGCACCGGTGGTAAGGGCACACGGCCCAAGCGAGGCAAGTACCGTAACTACGATCGGGACAGCTTAGTGGAGGCGGTGAAGGCAGTGCAGCGGGGTGAAATGTCGGTGCATAGAGCGGGAAGCTACTACGGCGTACCTCACTCAACCTTGGAATATAAGGTAAAGGAGCGACATCTGATGCGGCCAAGAAAGCGCGAACCCAAACCCCAACCCGGTCTGGATGATCATCGACTCGGGGGTTCGTCGTCTGCTAAGGGAGGGTCCGACGGTTCTTCGTCTTTACGGGGTCTCGACAAGGGTAAGGGTGGAATGAGTGGCCTCGGCGCTGGATCGAAAGGAGGCTCCGGTATGAGTGGTCACGCGGCGAAAAACCATCACCATCTGCAGCAGCAGGTGCAACAGGCACAGCAGGCGCAGTTCTCTACCGGCTCACCCAACGGAGCGCTCGGTGGGAAAATGCCAATGTTTGATGCTTCGGCCATGGCTTACGGTTCGCACTTCTTCTGGCCCCACGCTTCCGGCTTCGGTGGTATGGCAGGCGTTGACTTTGCACGCGGTCAACCCACCCCTGATGGCGTATTCAACTCCCAGTCGCTAATGCAACGGTTTCAACCGGAAGCCACGGCCAGTCCACTGTCACCAGGCGACGCGCGACATTACGCAGGAGGAAAGTCGGGTCCGGCCGGTGTCAGTGCGACGGCTGCGAGCTTAGCTGCTCTACCCAAGGGTAGCAGTGTGCGTGAAATGGCCGAACAACTGTACGATGGTAGCGGTGCCAATGGTGGCTCCTTCCTGGACGACATCATCCGACAGAGTCTCGACAAAAAGTCGGGCGAACTTGCTACCCACAATGCGCTGTTCGATCATTTGCTGAAAGGCAAACTACGCTCGTCAGCAGCGGCAGCAGCAGCAGCAGCAGCAGCCGCCGCTGGATCCGTTGGCACATCGGAGGATGTTAACACGGCCGCACTGCTTGCGAAAGCGGCAACAAAACGTTCGGCCACCAGTCCCCCCCTTGGATTCCACCCAGAGAGCGTCAAACGCGAACGGGCCAGTCCCGGCGCCTCGTCCACGTCCTCCACCGGCAGCAGCAACCATCGGCTGAGCAACGATCAGCAACATCACGGACACAGTCTTCAACAGCAGCAGCAGCAGCAGCAGCAGCAGAACCCATCACAATCGGCCACGCCCGAGCAGCTGCTGGCGAAAAACGTCGAAAACCTCATGAAACTGCACGAGAATCTTTCGTCGATGTCCGTGGCGCACCTACAGCGGACCGCGATGGAAGATCTCAACGGTACACAAGGCACGACCGGCGTTGCATCCCGGAGTTCACTGCTGGGCCACCAGCCCGATACGGTGGATCAGCACGGCTCGGACGGTGATACGGATACGGATTCGATGCGATCGCACACCAACCATCACGGCGGGCATAGCCTGCGCCACAGTCTGCTGCAGCAGCACCATCACCATCACCAGCGGGGCCTGACGGATGACAGCTCATAGGGCCGGCTGCGCGGTGCATCGGCAATGCAACTGCGACGACCCATCTGCTGAAATGTGAAATGTAAGTGATGATGCTGTGGCTGTGCGGCTGGAGACATTCCGAGTGAAGTGAAGCGGTGGCGAACGGAATGGCGAAAACACACAACACAAAATGGCAGAAATCGTTGAGAAATGGAGAATCCATAGTTCAAATATTATTCTTATATTAATTGTATATCATCGTAGTCAAAAGCAGAGTAAGAAGAGTGTCCCTTTACAATGGAAGGGAAGGGAAAGGAGCAGGGAACCGAAGGCAAAGCCGGGACGATGCAGTAGCACAGTTGAGGGAGGGCAACAAACTGAAAAAAGCAGATACCGCTAACAGAGAGCACGAAGTGTTAACAATTTTATCCATTTAAGCAAAAAAGGGCTAAAGATCGCGCAGAAGCAGATTTAACTTTATCCGTAGATCGCAACACAGAAAATGGGGAAGGTTAAATGACAGGAAGAATCAACAGGAGAGACTTGCGATAATAATGTTACAAAGAGCTATACCGACAGACAGGAGAGTATGGACGGCACCCACAAAACATGCGTCTGAGATGGCAAAAGAATACTTTACTATTTTCCTTACACTTTACACCGTCTATCAATCACCATCATCATCATCATCATCATCACCATCATCACCAACATTTCTAACCAACATCATGATCACGTCATCCACGGAACATATACACGAATGATCACACTTTTTCGATCATCCGCTAGAGCTTTGTAGCTTGGTGGCTCTAGTAAGGTGAAAATAGATGGAAGTAACACTAACACAAAACACCGTACCACTTCAAGCGGGAGAAAGTGAAAAGGCATTGGAAGTGAAAAACACTCAAAATTTGAATGGCTACGAAAATCGCGTATCTAACCACCAACAGCAGAAGCAGCAGGAAGGCAGGAAACGTGAACATATAGAAGGGCGGTAAAGTAATTACCGCTGAAAACAAACAAGAAAAAACAAATGCAAACATTTGTTGAAGCACACGAAATGTTTTTTGACAATCGACAAAATAGGCTCCTTGTGTGAAACTTTACATTACGACACAAATGTACATCCCTACAATCGCCACCACCACCACCACCACCACTATCAATAGCAACATAGAAGCAGTTTATGCTAAAAATGCATGCTGCGAGCGGTCCACAACTACCCATCACCGTGACCCGGCCAAGAAGCGGGCTGAGTATAGGAATTAGAAGGGGGGAAAAATCAAAGTGCAAGAAATGGGGAAAATCGCGCGCAAAACTAAACCCCATTCGATCTAGCACCCGTATAGCATAACACCAGCACCATCGCATCCACCGTTACCTATTGACAGCAATAGACTAACAGTATGAACCGATCACTCAACTCGTCCCACAGGCATCATGATACGATCGCACTAATATACTCAATGCTTACGTTGACACTCTCGAGAAAGGAAAAGAAAACAGTACCAAACACGAAACGGAAACGAAATCAATAGAATAATGTCCCACTTTTAACCAGATAGTGCCAGTGAAAGACACGAAAACGGCCGTAAGGATTAACATCGGAAACATGGGAAACATGGGTAATTGTAATAACAAAGTTTTGGAAATCTTTTTAGGCACATTAGAAGGAAAAACAATTGCGCTTGGTTTTTCCCCATTATTCAGACAAAACTAAGAATTCAACAAACACAAACACACACATACACACGCTAATATATATAAACAGGCAAACATCACCGTGAACGATATCAAGCGAGATAAGCAGCAGTAAAAAAAGAAAAGGTGAGCAAACATATTTTTCAGACGAAACAAAACGAAAACATTTAAGCAAACTGATATATCTAGACGTGTACGTGTAATGTTTTTGGCACTTGCGTTACATTGTACTTCATGTGAGCGTGCAAACGGGAGCAGCAGGAAAAAATACTTTAAAATCTAAGAAAATCTAAAAAATACCTAAATGTTGTGGCTATATCGAAATTTGCAAAAGTATTACTCGGTTCAGAGCGGAATCGTCGTCAAAGGAAAACGTTTAGAAAGCAAAACAGAAAAATTATAGAAGTATTATCGTAATGTGCACGTCAGGCGAAAAAAAACACGCGATCCTGAAATCTATTTGGTGTTCAAAATTGTATCATCTTATAAAACAAAACAAACAAAACTACTACCCGTACGGTTGCTTCACGAACGTACCAAAATAAAAAAAAACTCAAAGCATAAAACAAGAGCAACAGATGGACCCAGCAAAGTAACCGTCTAGTGCCACTTGCACAGGGTTTGTTCCCATTTATCCCCAAACTCTGGCAACCGTCGCCCAGTATCGTATCGTAAAAAAACGTAAAGAAAATCCAAAAGTATATAAAAAATAACAAATCACTCTATGTTTCGACGTTTTTTACATTCAAATTTAAGCAGCATACTATCACTAGAAGTGATGAAGAGGAAGAGAGGGAAAACAATGATGGTGTGCCAGTTTAATGATGTTGTGTGAAGTGAAATCTTATCAAAATTTATCTATACAAACAAAAATCATACAACAAATTAACACTAAACTATAACTGGATGTATTTTCTTTTTTTTCTAAAACAAGTCTAAACATTTGTGAAAAGAGTAAGAAAACACAAAACACACGCACACACATACACTAAGGTACGATAGCGAGTTGGTGAGTGAGCTAGTAGTATTAGGCTGCAGTAAATGCGCATTCTAAGAAAAACATGAGGACTGAAACAAACAAACATAAGAAGAAGAAAAAAAACGAGATGATACGTAGGGGTTTGAGGAGATCACCAACATCTTTTAACGGTGACCAACACCATTACGCGGCGTTATCAAGCGTTTTAAACATCGATGCGTAATTCCTATGCCAACGCACCAAGGCTTGTCGGGAGCGATGTATGCGTGTATCGTATCGTCCCGTCCAGACAGAAACAGGCATTCCCACAAATCCCCGTAAACCAAGCCCACCCGTAAGAGATCATTCTCCTTCCCCCACCCCCTGCTCCTCCCCCCCCATTCTCATGTTAATCCCTAGATCATCTACCGCAGAGTCAAAATCCAAACCAGTAGCGAAAAACAAAACTCAAACAAAAAATAGAAGGGTGGAAAATAAGTAAGAAATATATTATATGTGTGTGTCTTCACGTCGCGTATACCTCAAACGATAAAACAAAAAAAAAATATTTAACTGATCAACAGAGAATGGCAAGTACTGTTCGGGCACGGAATGTAATCGAAATTGCGCAGCGAATCATTGAATAACGTAGCTATACCACCATTATGCCAACCTGAGTGGATGAATCGACACACCTTTTGGGATGCTTTAGTACAGCGATAGTACCATTAATTGAATCGAAATTACTTTCCAACTGTTTCACCCACCATGCCTCGGAACAGGTGAAACCCACGGATGCCATCTCCCCTTTCCCTGTTCCGTTCCAATGCTTAGTTTAAAAAAAAAGACTATTTACCTACCACCCGAAACTAAATAGCTAGCGTGTGAAATGATATCAAATTACATGAAATAGAACCAGTTTTTTGTTGTGCCGTTACAAGTTCATCCTTTCTGGTATACTGTCGCCAATCGGATCGTTTGCGACTGTACGTATTTCCGCTTACGGTTTTGAAAAATGGCTAAAGGTACCCAAAAACCAAGCTAAACGCAAAGAGTCCCAATTTCGAAACGATAACAATGTTTCTACAACAACAAAAAAAAAACACTAGCGAATGACTAGCGTAAATGTTTGGATGATGGAATGGAATGCACAGGCAATGAGACGGAGAGAGAAGAAGGACGGAAAAAATATATATTTATACACTATCTGTGATTGATAATCCAAAATTTTGATGTATATTTTTCTCTAATAAACAAAACAAAAGAAGAAAATTTAAAACTTTAGGAGCTAATTGCTAGGAGCAAAACCGTTGTTTGATGGATGGAAGCAGCAAAAAAACGGTACCAGGAGAGCTAAAATAAAAAAAACACTTAAAAAAAGAGGCGAAACAAAACATAATGGTAAAACAATTGTAAAACGTGACGTTAGACAAAGAAAACAGTGTAGGTTTTTATGTGGTTGTAGCGAATGTTTGACCAACCAGCCACGAATGATGCCACGCGCGTAACGAGGGCGAAACAAACACAGCCTTTTGGTTGCCGCTGTGGATCTTTGCGGTCTTTGTTCCATCTTCTTCGTTTTATTGTTCTTTCGACCAAACTAAGATTTCGTTAGCAAAATGATGAAGGGAAGGAAAGAGAACGGTGTGAAGGTAGAATAACCAAAACAAAACAAAAAACTTAAAAAATAACAACAAAATACATATATTAAAAAATCAATGCGCGATGCTAGTGAGCGACACGGCACGAGATGGATTTATTTTAAGCGAAATTTTCCAACAAGCAAACCCTGTTTCAACTAGTGCGTGCTATTTTAGCGCACGCCAGTGTGCTCTCAGTGTCAGAAACGGTGTACCGTAACGCCGTACTTGGGTTGGCGGGAAGGAACGATGCGGCAACGTTTTTGTCCTTCGATTTTAGTGTTTAATGAAAACGGTAAGGTGACACGTGTACACATGTAAAGCTACCCCAAGACACGATGACGATGAAAACGGGAAAGGAATGGGGACAAAGCGTGCGCAAACATAGACTGAGAATGCGCAAGGAATAGATGCATGGTGGTGTAAAGGTAATACAATTGAAAAGTAATAATATTGAATGGAGTGCGATCGGATGCGGGAACGAGACGTAGAAGATGACGAAGCAGAAGGAAAAACAAAAAGTGCAATTAGAACGATGTAAACCGTAACATATTCGTTATTTATATTGACAAACAAAGAAACAAACAAACAAACAAAAAAACTGAAAAGCTAAACAAAACCATACAAAAGCATACAAAAAATATTAATGCGAAAATATGCGAAAGCGCCAAGAAAAGAACACAAAACCCAAAAACGAGTCTAACAGAACAAATTCACACTACACACATACACATACATACACACTCACACACAGGCATATACATGCGGACATGCGAATACAAGTGGTAGGTGTAATAAATTTAAATATATAGGGAAAAATTATTTAATTATATATTTACAAAATGAAGAAAAACCACAACAAATGAAACTGGCAGCCAAAGCGTCGCAGAAAATTCACTGACGCGCGCTGACCAATACGGCGTGTACATGTATTGGCGTAAGCATGGCGTACGGAATGGAGGCCGAATTAGGGCCGAATAATGGCGACAAGTGCAGCGGTGGAGCACACATGCACCGTATTCAAAATTATGTTCATCACAGAATGAATCCAACGCAAGAAGAATAAAAAATGCATTTAACCCAGAACAAGCACTGTAAATGCTAAACCAAACGGTGCAACACAGGCAAATGTTTCGTTCGTTTTCTATGTTAGGCTTAAGCAAACATGTTACTTTTTGGGAAAGACATGTTTCTTAATCTAAATTATACAGCGTGCAAGATACATACCAGGACACAGAAAAACACAAAACAAAAGAAAAGACGATGTCATGTGTCAGCTTCGCGTAAAGCTAAAACCACCTTAGCATCAGCGCCATCGCTTACGCCACACACAATCCACAGAAGAAGTCGTGTAAAATCTGTTGTTTGAAAAACGTTTTTTGGAGAGGCTAAAGAATGAAGCATTTATCGATTAACGCTACTTAAAAAAACTGGACGAAATCTCTCTGTAGCAAACGAAACCACCATTCAAGCGTCCCGTAAGATTTTAACCTTCCTTTCTCCCCATGGTTTTTTTGCGATTGTCTTCTCAGTTTTCATTTAAGTTTTTTTCCCACTTTCACCCCCATTTTTTTCACCATCATATCCCTTTTGCTTCCTTTCAAGTTCCATTCATATCACATGCCCTTATTTTCCCTGTTTGAAACATGTTGCCACTAAATTGTCCTTTAGCAAGGGGCAAGGATCAGACTATGGCAACAAAACATGATCGTTACCGATGCGATTGTCGATCGGTTTCTACCAGGCGATTTAAAGCTACCCACAACACGGTGGAAGAAAACTCAAAACAAATAGCTAGTGCAATGTTTTTTTTAATATATATTATTGTTTTACTAATATGCGAAATAATATGAACGAACCTTCCATGTTTTCCTTTTATCTGTGCTTTAAGTGAACGAAATCAAAAATAACTTTTAAGATGTAAACTATGCGTGCGCAAGAGTAATTAGCAAACGATGGTAGAATGGAAAATAGGGAAATGCGCGCGGCAGAAGCAAGAAGTGACCGAAAAAAACGAAATCTTTTGTCAGCGGAAATGTTTAATTTTCATTGTAAAAACTAAATGTAAAAGAAGATAAGCAAAAAATAATAGTTCGGCGGCTACCAAAGTAAATATGTAAACAGTGAAAACACTTGAAGAAAAAATGCGTATCAACTGTATCAACAAAATCAACCCTCTTTGAATCGCAATCTATATTTTAATGCTCCAGTTTCCTACCTTATGATTGTAATGCATTACAAACGATTCACTTGTGTGTATTTTTTTTATTATTGTGTCCTAAGTTCGTAAAGCAATACCAACTACTTTATTTCACCGGATGGACAAACAGTAACAGAGAGAAAAACAATAGCTCATATAGCGAGAGCGACTTTAATCAATAGGTAGCAAAGTACGAAGCTTTGTTTCGGCGCAAATTTCACAGTAACAAAGAAAACACCGGATTTAGGCCATCAAACCACCACGGAATCAATTACAAACTTACGCAATAAAACAATAACTAGCAGACACCGTACAGTATACACATAAACACAAAACACACACACCCAACAAGCAACTACAGAAAAATGGTCAACTGTTTGTCGTACGTTTAAACACATATTTGTTCACTTTGGGAAATGTCACATTTGAACAATCGAACCCGTTTGGCAAATGTTTTCTACACCGTTCGTAAAACAGGCATCAACAGAACTATCTGCAAAAACAACAAACAAAAATATGATTGGAATATGTAGCACGGTTATGCAGTGAAACTAGTGACAGGCAACAGTGAATCAATTCGAAGGTCCATCATTTGCAAGAAAACATAATAGCAGCAAAAGAAAAAAAAACTGTCTCACCAGCAAAAAAACCAATATCAACAGCAACAGATAAAGATCACATCACAGTCGTAGATTTCATACCGGATAAATGCAAGAGGAAAAGAAAAAACTAATAGCACCACCATCATCATCACTACCACCCCCATATCAGCAGCAGGAAAACGCCACCACCCACCCACCATTGAACATCCCAGCAAACCACCCACAACATACGCACAATTCCACTCAATACTTCCTCGCCCTTCAAACACTACTACAAACTTCCCTGAAAACTAGCCTATGCCAACAGTCGATTGGCACTGGGATACATCGCGGTCGAAGCAAACGTATTTTGGTGTCACGTTGATTCCGCGATCGCGTCCCGCCGCGATGTATCACAGTGTACAAACACACAGAAGAGTAATCTAACAGAGACAAATACAACAACCGAATAGTAACAACAACAACCATCAAACAGAAAAGTAAAGTAACAATAGCCATTACAATAGAACTCAAACTCATTGACAGAAAAAACACACACACACCATACATACAATCCGCCAAAAGTCCCAAATATGGGCAGACAATAGCAAAAGAAAAATGGATAAAATACCAACAAGCAAACAACCAACACTTCAAACTCCCAGTTACGGTTATAATTATTATTGCTACAGTCCGTGGGGAACCAGTCAAGTTCAGTAACAATAAATCAATAGACTCCATATCAATCTCACTCACTCACTCTCTCTCTCTCTTTCTCTATTACAAATACACACCACACACACACACATACTTACAATTTCAATACTACTAAAACACTCGGTTTAGTAAACAATAGCCCGGAGATACTGAGGCCTCCAACCGACAGTGTTGTTATTCGCGCCACAAACTTACAGCAGTAATCTTTATTGTACAATAGCCAGGATTAATGGATAAGCACCGACTTATCTCTTGTTCACATATTCACATCAACACAGACACACACACATACACACCATAATACAATAATACAGCCACGGCGCAGTATCGCAACATGTCGATAATTGTGCGCAATTAATGTTTAAATTTTGTTACAGTTCTCTTGCTAAGCATTAATAATAACCGTAATGAACAGAAACAGCAAATAATAGTAGATGGAATACCGAAGCAGAAGAAAACAAAATACACAAAAAAAGTAATATTTCCCCCTTTTCCTCCTTGTCCACACATTTTCCTCCACTGCGTCATACAGGACATACAAATGACAACAACAACAAATAACAAACAAACCAAACAGCTGATGATGATCCTTCTATACATAGATGACCAGTAAAACACAGCAAACCCTCAACAAAAACTACAGCGATCACATTCAATTTCAATACACCGCAGTACTTACAATAGTTACAATAGTAAACAATAAGAGCAAACCGATCTGCAAAACCAATGTAAAGAAGAAAAAACAAACCAATTGCAGTGCTGCTATTACTGCAGTACGATCACACAAATATATCAAATCGGATGTTCCCCCGTGGGCATAAATATTGACAAACCCTGTACCGCTGTACCCCCGGTTTTCCACCAGGTGAGATTCACCAGCTATCAACAGAAAAAAGGGTGGGGAAAACGAAGCGAAAGGGAGGGTACAGATGGAAGAAACAGGAATAAGAAAAACCGCGCTACTACTGTCTGCGGAGGACCATTCGATGCCAATAGAATCAATAGACCTTATCATTCAAGCAGCAGGATAGAATTAAATCACACTCAATTTCACACCCCAAACACATATACTCACACACACACTCAGATACATCAACACTTTACACACGTGGAAAAGAAAAGAAAAACATGTAATAGTTGTGCTGAATGTGAAAATGCGCATTAAAATAGAACTCAAACCATAGTAATAAAGCCGGATGCAAATACACGCTCCCACACACATGAACAAAGGAAAAGAAAAATGCAAACAGCAACAAAACACAAAACCATCCTTTCTTTATCATATTGCAAACACAATACAATTTCTCAAACAGTTTACACTGCATTAGCCACAACCGAGCTAATCGATGCGAAATGATGCGCAAAGTACAGAAAATGGGAGAAAAAAAGTCACTGAAGTATGGCTTACGCAGGTAATAAACCATAAACAAAAAAAACAATAGAAAACACAACAGTGAACCAATCAATCGGATTCATAAATGCAAAACAATAGCAACTAACAAAATGCAGATTTGCGAGCACATTTGCCACAGTAAAGCAGCAACAGTAAATGCGAACGAACAAAATCAAATGTGAATGGCAGAGCATTAGCCCCATATCTAAGTTGTTTCTTTAACCGAATGAAATGCAATAGGAAGCGATCAATCGAACAATCGAAGAGAGCAAAAAACAAGAATGAACTTTCACGAGCAAATCCAAAGAACAAACTTTCTTTTTCCCCCTTTTTTGCGTGCTGACGATTGAAATCAGTGTGATGTTTTTGGCTTTATTTTCATTTGTGGGGAAAAAAGATTTAATTAGCAAACAACAAGACACAAAAACATGATCGACCTGATCATGACCGGCCGGTAAGTGACCGAACAAGTGAACGCATTTTTAATTCCGCCAATTTTGAAAAAGAGGTTTTTTGTTTACTTCTTAGTGATAATCGCTTAGCTATAAAGTGCGTAGCATGCTTTTGTAAGTAGGATGGCGATAACGAGAATGCTACACTTATTTTACACAACCCATAGGTTTTACGTGCGTCTACAAAATTGCTCGCAACGAGTTAAGACAAATGCAAACAAACAAACTGCAGTTAAAAAGGTTAAACAGCAGTGGAACAAATCGAACAGGCCAGACGTTTCAATGGAGCATGGAGAAAACTAGTTCTCCTGTTTTCCTGTTTAGCGTAAGACTAGTTAAATAGTGTATAACTGGAAAAAAGGGAATGGATATTTTCAAACGTAAGAATTACGCCGGGCGAATACCACCAGCAATGAATTATGAATGTTATTTGCATGACGTGCGCCACACCGAGCCCCGGTGTGCTAGGTGCACACGATGCAGTTGTTGTATAGTGCGTTTTACTCTTTATTTAAGTAAGTTTGTTTCACAAGTGTATACCACCTATGGATGCTTTTTTTTGCTAATGGCAAAACATTTCCATCGTAAGGCATAATGGTTGAGTTGTATCTGTAATGTTCGCGGCGACTCAAAAAGTCAAAACCGCCAAACAATGTTGGGATGGCCGCATAATGATCAACCGTAAGCGTGTACCCATCGGGGAGAACAATAAGCATAACAATAATGTGAGAAATCATACACAAACAACACACACATAAGGAAGAAAACAACAACCCACAAACACAACTATAGTTTTATGTAAAACTAACAACAGTTTAAATGAACGGGAAGAACAGATAAGAACACTTATAAAATGGCTGCCTAGAAAATAGAAATATACATAAAAATAGTATACTTGCAAAAGCAAACAAAAACGCATCAACACAAATTCATTTGATTAGTACTAGCGCTTAAGTAAACAGTGAACAAAGACATGTGCGTTTGGTTTTAAGTTGGCGACAGTTGGCACAATAATACTTTACGTTATGTTTTTTTTATATATACATATATATACATGTACAATCGAAATACTGTGCGTGTCAGTGTCAGAATGTATTGCCGCAAATGTCGAAGCTGTCTTTTTATTTACCCTGAATAAACACACCGGAATACGACACACACTCACAGACACACATTTCCTGAATTGTCTGGAAAGAATCACAACAATTCTTGATCAGGATTTTGTTTTCCTTAAAGTCTCCCTAGTAAATGCAGATCACATTCTTATGCAATCGTTAGGGAATGGTCGAATGATGCAGATGATCGGGTGAATTTATTTAACCTAAATAAGTGCAACGTGATGGTATCGATTTCAGTTCGTTCTTCGTACTATTAGTACAAGGGTCTATTGGTTTCTAACTATATGTTTCGATACATTTCCTTGTTATGTTAATGTAGATAAAATACAATACAAACATACACGTGGACACCCATACATACATACACTGATAGACACACAATGCAAAATTAAACACAAAACAAAAACATGTTAAGAAATCGACTACTAAGTATTTACCACCAAAAATGTGCCAGAAACAAAATGGAGATGGAAAAATACAAGTGCACGGCGCTATTGTAACATAAGTACGCCTAGCACCTATACAATTGTGAACAATTCCAGGTTTTAAACTAGAGTTTACATGTTCAATTTGTCCCTTCGTTTAAGGAACACATACACGCAAGGAAACATCAGTAAGAGCAAAATAGCAATAGCCACAAAAAAGGAATTTCTACCTAAATTCAACACAAATCTACACAATAACCGATACCGAAATGGATTTTATTAATTCATCCTCATTTAACTTTCTTTTTAATTTGTTCAATTTTTTTCCTCAACATTAAATCCGGCAAAACGGAAAACAAGTTTCAAAGTATAGAATGCACAGAATTAGTATAGTAGTGTACTAAATTTATCTTTGTATAAATAAAATCAATGCCTTACAGCGGAAGCAAACAGAATGGGTAAAAAGGAAGATATTAATTAATTATTCGCACGGAAAAGCAAAATGAGGATACCATATTGCCCAAAACGTGACACATGATCGTGGATCGTGGTTAGATCTTGTCCCAAACGCGCTACATAATAGTAAGTCAAGGTTATATTTTCGCAAGACGCATCTAAACCGAAAGGCCAAAAGGCTAGCTTTTGCAACTGAGGAAAAACAATGTGAACACTTTGAATCATGCATTAGAAATCGTATCCAAACTGTGCTTTTTAAATTAATTTATTATCACATTCTACCAGCCAATGCAAAGAAAACTTATTCGGGGGAGGCACAGTTTTTTTTCTTATGAATGTGCATCTGTGTAATACATGTTCGTGCTTGTCGGAAGTATTTTTTTCCTACTGCAGGCTGTAAAAGTTTTGCAGAAAAACATTTCATTTTATGCCACTGTAGAGTATTGATCCTTTAGTAGCCAAAACGCAAATCAAAATCATGAAAAACGGCAAAATAAAACATGGTTTCAAGGCTTATAATACTTTGTTGCTAGCTGAACTTTTTTCTCAATGGTCGCTCCTTAAACTCGTTACTAAAGGAATTGTAAAAAAACATGAAAACTATTTTGAGGATCGCTGTAAAATTTTCGTACCGTTTAGAAAGAACAAAAATTCGTTCAGCACACACACAATTCTACAAACCGATCAATCCAAACCACAACCTTTGTTAACCTGTCTTAAGCGATAAATTATTAGAAAAAAGCACACATTATAATTGGCAAACAGCCAGTCGATATGTTTAACGATATGAACGATATTGAAACCGAGTATCAAAACACAGTGTGATTGGAACCATTTTTGTCAATAATTTTAACACGTATTGGTAAAACACACACTGTTACATGTAGAAACACCATGTACGCTAAAGAGAACTAATTATTGGCAAGACTAAAACATTTACCGTACGGACTAAATTTGAAACGTTTTTTAAACGATCAAAAATGGCACAAGTGCCCACCAAAATTGTGATTACATGCGTTTATATTGCTGGCCCAAGCATTCGGAATCGATTGTCGAGTTCTAAATTCGAACCCACTGATGCAGTGTTCAATACATACGGAAGGAAGAGGTGCTAAATTAATTAGGAATTTTAAAAACAAAAAACTCGAACGCACCATATTTTGTGATTGGATAGCTTTTAGGGTTTTAATTTTCGAAATTCATGTTACTAACGAATGCAGCAGCAGGGATGCACGAGCATTTATGTATTCCTCTTAACGGATCGACTAAACAAAACAACAACAACAAAAAACTATGAGACTAATGCAAGTGCGACATTTGAATGTGTTAAATAATGGTGCTTTGAAGATTTACCGACGAAACGATGAAGGATCATATTGCGCAATTTAGTTTAATTTCGCTTAACAAGTTGTTTCGATTTCGAGCATGAACATTAATTTGTGTACATAGTAGACAAAGTAAAACGAACCACGTAAAAAAATCACTTTACTCGGGTGAGAAATTGTTATTTTGTTGTTATCATCTCTTAACGCCAGCAAATGTCTGTGTGCGCTAGGTGTGCTTCTAAGTGGATGATATATTGGTTGTAGAAGGGACACCGATTGTTTACACCGTTTAGGGAAAATGTTTATAGATTCTTCCTTATTTCATATTGAAAACCAGTATAAAGAAATTGCCGTAGCAAATGAAGCTTTTATACATCTTTTAGTGGGGCAAAATGGCAGAAAACGAAAAGAGAAACTGTGCGAAGCGTAATATCTTTGCCAGCGGATGTCACGATTAGGAGCCTGACGATGAAGATTTACTCTCTCTCTCTCTGGCCAAAAGTAAAAGGCATTTATACATCTAAAATTTTAATACAACGTGACTAAATCAAATGTCAGTGTTTAGGTTCGTCGCTTGAATTGCTGAAAACAGAAAATAAAACGAAATAATTGTAAATTGACGATCGATGTATCCATACGGCACCAGACGTGTCTACAAGATGGGGAGCTTTTATTTCATCTGATGTCTAAATGTGATATGTAAACTTATGTTGGATACAGGATAACGACAGTTAATAAACAAGTAAACATTACAAAACCCCGCTAATGATGCGGAAAAGATAAAACATTGTAAAAAAACAAAGGAAATTGTCAAAACGCGATTAAATTCGAATGATAAGTGTAAAAGAACAAAACAACGTTATGGAAAACGTAACAACGCAACAAGAAGAAACAAACACTGACGATTTAAGACAATTTTTGGTACACGTGAGTCTGGAAAAGAAAAAAAAACTTCATTCCATACCAGTTGGCTCTGATAACAATGCGTGAATGAAGAAAAGCGCTAAATTAAAATTGAGAACAAGAAAATCAAACAAATATCCAATAGCTAAACACGTCCAACAAGCAGCAAGAAAGGCAAAAAAGTGCAACAAAACATTCAATATCAGTAAAGCTACTAGCTTGCATGGATGACATTCAACATGTGATTTTGCAATAACGAATTTCTTTTTATAATTTCTGTATAACTCAAAAAGACATTTTTTAATGAAACAATAGAAGCACATAGATCACAGATCATCCACCAAACTAATGCTGAGTAGAGCAATAAAACAGTAAAATCCACAATGCAATAGGAAATAGCAGCCGATACCATTATATGCAGTAACAACAACAAACAAAACAGCCACATAAATAAATAATCAATGGACTAATTTTACTTATAATACTAACACCATAGCACAGTATGATAACTACAATAGAAGACAGCAGCAGCAGCATCAAATAGAATTTTTAAGTCACTGCACACCAACACACTCATTGCGCTACGACCGATGAGCTTATAAACATTCTCACATTACAATTACAAAAACCAGCAAATATCAACCAAGAACAACAGAAAACAACAGATACAACAATAGGAGAACAACATCATGAACCACAACCAAATAGCATAGGAGGTTACATGCGTTTGTAACTTACTTCGCACTGTACGAACAGTACGAATGTTCAATCGTGGAGTAGCACAGTGACACGGGCATAATGTAAATTTTAACTAAATTTGTTCGGAAAAAATGCATTCCACTAATCTGACTATTCGTCTTCGATCTAACGTGTTTTTTTTTTGTTTAGTGATGTTTTATTTCAAATTTTAAAGCCTGTTCACTGTACCGGTTAACGTATACTCCACGATTGTAAGAAATACGCAAACTGTATTCATATTTACTACTCACAGTTTGATTTTAATATATGACAAACTTTGTTTTGCTCGCACACATACTCACTGTCACAAGATGGATGATAGGCGCCGATTGTGCACCGGTGTGCTAATTATGGTTTTTGGATATGTCATTCCTGATTGAAAGTTAAGACAGACGCATCACAAACACATACGTCTACTAGTCGATCGCGACACTTAACTACTGTTGCGCGACGAACGTAACGTAACGATGGGAAACGTATAACAAAACAACATTCCAGCAGAACAGTGCATTGGCTCGTTTGACTTAGAAACGCCCATTTTAACCGGCAACACTGTCACGAAGCATATCCGTCTGGAGAATTGTTTATTTTTGTAAGGCTTAATCTCTTTTTTTTATTTTTGTTACGCCCGTGAACATTTTACATCCGTTCGAGATTCGCAATGCAATCGCAATCATAAGTCGTACGTAACTGTTTTGTTTATTCATTTGTTTTGCTTTAGAAAATATTCCTTTATGTTTTATGTCTAATACGGTGTTTAAGTTGTTGTTTATAGATTCGTACTACTTTTTACCCTTTAAGTAACTATTATTACTGTTAGCGTTACTATTGCGTTACTCATCTTATACTACTACCCTACCCATCGTTATTCACCCTCTGTTACTTTCACTCTTCATTACTCGTTTTTTGCCATCTCAATTAAATAATTTACAAACAATACGCATTTATTTGTACATTTTCGTTTCTTGCTTTGTCTTAAACCAGCAAGCGGAAAAGACAAGTTTTGCAAAAACAGTAAACACATTACACGAAAGTGCATACCATCATCTGTGCTGATCAACTGTCAATCAATGCTTTCAAAATGCAATGCTTGGTTTAATAATAACATGAATGCTGCTTACAATGCAACGAAATCAAATCGAGGTGACTATAGCCAACGACGGTCTGCACTCGTATGAAAAGAATGGTTTTTGACACACAATTACAACATCAGCACCACATCCCAAACTATCAACAGTTGCAAATGCACACGAACACAATGTATCGGTGTATAGGAAACGCATCAGAGCCAAGATAAAGATGGAAAATGGAAAACAAAACTAAATGTACATTACAATTAAGCTAAACTAAACACGGACAAACACACACATACACAGCAATAGCCATAATAAATACAATTGAAAAAAATGGAAAATTATATGACTTCTACCAACAGTAACATACAGAGTAAGCAAACCAACTGCATACAGCAAAGATGCCGTAGAAAAGCAGCGCAGAATTAGCAAAGAATTAACGGAACACAGAGAAAGAGAGAAAACCCCGCTTGAACTAATCATGGGGTCAGAAAACTAGGACTAAGATTGCGTTATAGGTACAACACATATAAGCAAGCAGTTGTAGAAAGGCACGATCAAATATGGTTTACCATTTGCGGCAAACAATGTCTTTGTTGAGTGCGGTGCAAATAGAATGCATTCAGTGAGCTTTTCTGTAACGAAACGTGCGTTACAACTTCTAACCCAAAATAGAACGCGTTTCCCTAAAGTCTTAGAGAACCGGAGCATGCAAAAATCTTGTACATAGTGCCGATAGTTCAGCGAACCCTTCTCTAAGCAAAATGGTAGCAAACGCGCCTGAAATCACTGAAACTGTATAACACTGAACGATGTGTAGAATTAATCTTGCATTCAATGATAGCGAATGTCAACCATCTCTGTGCACGATCTATACAAACACACTTGCACGCAGAGCTAATGGTTTTACAATCGAGCAAATGACGGTCAAACACGATGGCGCAAGATCAACGGGCCAAACCGACGAAGGAAACAATCTGCAAACAAACAGGATCAGAATTAAGTTTTCCGATTCCGACTTGTAAATGATACTACATGTGGAAGTTGGTTTTTATTCTTTCTTTCTTACTAACAGTCCAACAGGTTTAATATCAGTTCCACGAGCACAGCTCAACAGACGACAGTGTGCGCGAGCCGGCCGGACAAAAGCGTAGTGCAATCGTGCGATAATAGTAGTGCGAACAGCCATCGACGCATATGTGTGTTGATGTGAAGCGCAGGGACCTCGGAGTTGACGGACGGAGTATCAATCACTCAGTAGTGCATGCTCCGGTCAGTAGTGCCAGTTTTTGTTTTGCCACTGAAATCTTTCTTGGCGGTAATTTCGACGCAAGCGACAAGTGAAGAGTGTATATTTTCAATTACATTAGATTGGGCGGAACAAAAGAGCACATTGTGACACTAACAATCACACACTGCTGCAAAATAGTTAGCGAGGTAGAAAGCAAGGTTTATCAGGAACATAAACGTAAGGATACAAGTTTTTATACGAAGTACATTGTAAGCATTAACTGTACTCTACTTCAGTTAGGCACGTGGGAATTTACTTGTTTAAAACATTCGGGTTTATTTGTTTTCTTTTACGCCTTACGTTAAGTTGTACAACACCAACATGCTTGAAAGATAGCAACTGTAGCAGCAACACCAGCAAAGCGTTTAGATTCTAACGAAGGATTCACCGGCGAAGTAGCTGTACAGTTGCTTCCGGTCACGAACTCCTTTTCATTACTTAAGGGCTAGCTTTAATTATTCCATCTTCTGAAGCCAATGGTTACATTGTAAGGTTTATTTTTTGTTGTTGTTGTGGTCAACGTTTTGTTGGATCGTTTTGTAGGATCATCCTACGAAACAGTCAAGTTCATTTCACATCAACAGTGCAATTGATGTAAAAGGTAAAGAGGTTTACATAGAGGCGTCGGATAGTGCTAAGTTTGATTCGTTTAAGTTAAGTGATTTTTACTATTTAGGTTCGATGTGTATTTTAAATTAGATTCGATTAGTTTGCAGAAACATTTTTTATGCTAAGACCAGGTGTTGGATAAGTCAGAATAAGCCGTAACATTGGCGTAACATAAAAGTTTCGTTACGTCAAATAATGAGCGAAAAGAAGGAGCGTTTAAAGGATAGATGGCAGATTTTAAATTAGGTGTTTTTAAAATTATCTGCACTGAAATCATCACTACCTGAAGTGGCAGTTCACGTTCGTTCTTTTTTACATTTCATCTACCGCCAACTCTAAGGATCAAATCACTGTCTTAAAGCACCCACTGGGCGTTACCCTTTAGCACGATTGCATTTACTTTATCCACCACTCGGCACCACTGTACGTTCAAGCAAGATCAACAGTAACAGTACATAATAATAACAGGCAGTAATAACAGGCAAACACCTAACCAAACTACAATTGCAATAGCAAATATTACAGAAAATATGCTGGCCCAAAAGAATAAAAACTAAATACAAACAAAAGCAGCACTAACAACTATACCATTTCCACCAACAACGAACCCATTCAAACCAATTTTAAGCATCCAAAAGCAATAGCCCAAAACAGATATTTAACATTTTGGTTCGCTCATTTTGACAAACATCTTTACACCAACACAACAACAAAATACAGTCATGGCAAAATCCTGCGTCGTGCATCATCGATTGCAGAGATCACGATCACATTAAAGAATACCGTTGGCTCGAACGTTTAGGCAAATGCGAGATCAAGCGCATGTGGAACCCAAGTGGTAAGCATGCCATAATATCTTTACAGCTAAAATTAAAAGGAAACAAAAATTAAACAAAGACTGACAAAACTAAACAAAACCATCAAATCACCCTTTATGGACGAAATAAAACGGGAACCTTGTACATGTATGTACTTAGAGAAACATTTTCCACACAAATGGTAAATGGTTTATAGTATTACTCTCACACTCATACACACTTTTCGTAAAAATCCAGAGCAAAGTTTGGCGATGCAGCGGCCAACATTTCATTTTTGTGTTTTATTTTACATCCAAATGGAGAAAAACAAAATTATTGTTCTGATCAGCTGGAAGCACAACAGCGGTGTCCATTATGCATTGAATCGAAGCAAAAAGATTCAGCATAATGATTGGTTACGTGTTTTCTCACTTAACCGAAACACGCTGTGGTAGTGCATCGGAACACGAGGGCTTTCAAAAATATATCGTGCATGTAACCATTAAAAACAAACGTAAACAAAACCTGTTTTGGGACCAAAAGCACCTTCAGAATCAGCATTCCAAAAGTCCATATCCAGTCGAAACTGAAAATTACAATCTAACAAATTCCGCGTTCGTGTGGCATTTACACGCGTGATTACACCACCTAGAAGATACTAGAGCTCATCAAAAGCTCTATGTAGGGCAAACTTTCGTCAAACGAAAAAATATAGAATGGGGAAGGAAAGCTGCAGAGTACAGAAGAGGGAAAAATATTGTACGAAGCGATTTAAAGAAACCAAACGGGACGAATCGTCGAAGATATCCGAGATATCGATGCCTTTTTCATTTACGGTAGAAGGTACGCTTAAATCTGTATAAAACAAAAAAAATGAATGCAAATACACAAAACACGAGTTCTTTGGGGCAACATTAAGTGAGTAAACGATAGTCAGGAAAAAAGTGTATAATTTACACGTGAAAAATAAATGTTTCGAATGAAAAATACATAAATAAACAAATGGAAAATGAAAACAAAAACTAAAATATGCGAGAAAAACACACAGAAAAAAACATTTCGTCCGGCAATGCTACAAAAAAGACACACTATTTAGCCAAAACTCTGATTAGAAAAAGTAAACCGATATTTGAAAAACATTAAAAAAACAGGAACGAATATCAGATTAGATCGCAACATGTAAAAACAAAGAGGAAAACAAAAAACCCGCTTTAAAGGAAGCGCCAGAGACTGTGTAAGCTTTTTTGCTTAACGGAACACGAGTAAATCAAACATAACATGTTGAATACATATTAAACGTTGTGGGATTGTTATTAAAAAAGAGGAAGAAAAAACTAAACATAGTACAGATGCATCATATGCAGAACAGTGAGAGTAGGTGAAAAGAAAATAGATAAGCTAAAGAAGAGGAAAACAAGAGCAAACAAGGGAAAACAAGAGTAATGGCGAATTACTAACACACCGAAGAGGTACGTAACGATAGTGCTAGTAGAACCGAAACAATATCCGTTACGGCAGGTACGATGCGTAACACCGTAAGCGTATCTGTTTTTTTGTTTTGTGTTAGACAACGGAGTCGATCTGCAGCTGCAACTGCACATTGATCTGCCATTTCATCACGAAAAAAAGTAAAATCACGCAAAACGATCAGGCGTACCAGCGCCAGTAATACTGAATAAAGTGAAAACCACGTTCTATAGGATAAATAGAAGCAAAGAGATTAGAACGGAAATGACGAATGAAAAGAAGGAAAAACGGGAAAACCCGACACACTTTTACACAGAACAACACACACACACTCTCACCTACATGCATACACAGATGAAGAGTGTATTACAAGAAACCGAAAAACCCGGAGGGAGAAATTATATAATAAACAAGAAAATAATTATTGTAATATATTTATAATGTGAATTTGGAATATAACCAGTATTTATTATACTGTAATAAAAATATATTTAAAACGTACCATCATCTCGAAAGAATTTCCAACCGGAAAGTGCACCGAAATGCACTTTTCTTATAAACGTTTTTGATTGTCATCATATAAGAAACGGTAAGTATTCATTCATTCAAGTTACAAAGATCGCAGTTGTTTTGTTATATCCTTAGCATGATATGAATAGTTTAGAACGTTTTAAACGAGTTTTTTTTTTGTTCAATATGTACCGTTCTCCAATGGAATTAGTTTCAGCATTCAACGTCCATTTTCTATCGTTAGCACTAAGTATTAAAACGAATAGATTTTACTGTCCTGGATCTAAACAACTTCGGTAGCTCATAATGAGCTATCTCCGGCTGAACCCACCAACATCAGTTTGCTGCATGATAGTTGTGGACACCTCTAAAAAGTATCACTTTGTTATCTTTGATTATCATCTTTCAATGAGTTCATTGTCTTTGGTACAATTCTAATTTCCGCCGATTCATTATGTGAAATCCTTCATTGCGTTTAGTTTTCCTTGCATTTGATTTTTTTTAGCGGAGATTTTTTTTATTTTTATAGACTTAAAGAAGACGAAAATTGCTCTTCGTTCTTTGCCTGATGCGTCTATCTATCTATCCCTTAGTATTTTAGGTAAAATAAATTAAACACTCTTAAGCCGTGTCTCATTAAATTTGTCTCAAAGGGATGCTTAAAGGCTAATGCTCACCAAGCCTTTTAAAAGTGTAAATAGATCTAAATGTTTTAAAACACCTGTCTAGAAGATCACTTATATCGGCTACAAATTCCGCAAAAAAATGCTCCTCTAATATCTGTCACGTGGAACAAACCTGGGACTCTACAGGATCTTTAAAATTCCCCTCGTAACGTACGCTCCCAGGACATAAACGGTATCCAAATGCAACCTAAGGCTCAGAAGATGATCACATGAGGAGGAGGGTGTCACAACTAGTTTGTTCTATGAAGCCAGCAACAAATAATCATTGCCATGCTTTTGCTGGTTGGTCATTATTTTAAAACGCTCAGAGAGGCATAGTAAGTTCTACTGGAGATTAAATAGTTATGGTTATCTATTGCAGTGGTCCCCAACCTATGGTCCGCGGACCACATGTGGTCCGTCGCTTAAGTAGAAGTGATTCGCGGTAGAAATTTCCGGTCGTTGGACCGATTATTTTAACACTTTTCATTTACCATTTCAAGCGTTTTTACGTGACGAAATCATTCTACGCTCCTCGATGTGTTAGATTGTGGACAATTATAATTTTTACTAATGTTTTATTTCAAAAATCGTCTTAACAACGATATACATACATTACGAATCCGTTCATAGGCGACACATGTGGGCCGCGATATACTTATGTCGAACAAAAAGTGGTCCACGGTACTAAAAAGGTTGGGGAGCACTGATCTAATATATCATATATCGCAGATGTACTCGATTCCTGATACATGCAGATTTTGAAATTTTACAGGTGGAGTTGAGCGATTTTCCAATACGACTGGCTTGGATTGACACCCACAATTGCCATCAATCTTCCGTTTGAACTTCTGTTGATGCCTTCAATCGCTTTGAGCGGTTGAATGGCCGACACCAGGTTTACAAGGGACGGATTCTTCCTTTTCCAGAAATGTCAGAATCTTGTAAAAATGTTCTCAATCTTCTCGACATGAAGTGAACCGCGATGGTCGACTGTTTTGTTTGGTCCAGATGGAAATCGAATTTGACCATAGAGGCCGTAAACAAACAGCTAAGTTAAATTTTCACATTATAAAGGCAACTAACATAGGGTAAGTGCGCCAGTTTTCGGCAGGTGTGTAATAAAAGCTAAATTATACACAAATGCGTTATAGAATGCGGTCAAACATAATTTTAAAACGTAAATACCAATAGATTTTCTCCAAATACGAAGTTCCGATGCTTTTAGCCCAATATTAACCTAAATATCGCAATTTTCATAAAGTGTTAACAAAATTTCGTCCAATTTGCTGTCAGTCGATAACTCGGCAGGTACTGGAAATAAGAAACCACTGCATAAAAAAAAATGGATGAAGCACTTTTCTGACAGACAAAATGGTTCTAAAATTTATGCTATTTAAAAAAAATAAAAATTCGATAAATAGTTTATTTTTCACTTTAAAGGCTGCCGAAAATGGGTACATGCCGAAAGATGATGTTTGACAGCACAAAACTGTGTGATTTTGTATGCAATGACAGCGTGGTCTACTAGATTAAGGATGAAAACTGCAAAATCTGACAGCAAAATTGTCGAAACGGACAGCATAAAATTACATTTTTAACCACTTTGCGGCCACAAAATTAGCTAACTAAGAGTGGAAAAGTGTTTAAAATTTAATTTTCTAATCGTTTCAATCGTTTAAAACGTTTAATGGTCCTTATTTACGCTGCCGAAAATAGGAACACAGCCTGCCGAAAATAGGAACATTGCTGCAGAAAACAGGAACAAAACCAATGTTTACATTTTCATAAATATTGCACATAAAACGCATTAGAATCACGAAAATGAAAATGCAGAAAGATACTACGAAAGTTTATCAACCGAAATATCATCACTTTCAATCACAAATATTGCAAATAATAGGTGTTTTTTTGTTTTTTGCAAAACAGCTGCACTAACCTGTCGAAAACTGGTGCACTTACTCTAGTATACATTGACTACTGACGAATTAACCGCCCATCAGATGGCAGGGTAATTACATGAAAAATCAGACAATTTTGTCGCTTTCTACACCGTTTTCTCACACGAATGGAATCAAATCAAATTCGGATCGTAGGTCCGTTTGAAGTACTAACTATTTCGTTACAGGGAATACAAGCCCCATGGACATAGTAAACCAAAACCTCTGAAAGTGTACAGCCGTAAAGAGCGCATATTGATAACTTACATATTTGTGCTTACCTTGTAGAAGTTCGGTAGTATTCAAGTTCAATATATTTTAACTTGTGGTAAGGATCACGGTTGGAGCTCAACTAACTTCCTAACCATTCACAACGGTTACTTATACATTTTCCGATTGCAATACTTGTAATGCCAACCTACTAGATTCGTAACACCCCCTCTCAATCGGTAACTCCGATTTCTGCTCGAATACGTTGGAAACTAGTAACATCCAACGCTTTTGTTTTTCATAATGTAGTCCCATTGCAGATGTTCCTTTCAGGTATCTCATAATGCGTTTCAGTGCTTGCCAGTGATCCTCCGTTGGTGAATGCTGGAATCTTCCCATATAGGCAATAGGGTAGTACAGGTCAGGTCGCACGCATAACATTTGATACATTAAACTGCCTAATGACTCCCGGTAAGGTTTCGTTGTATACCTTCCTTCATGTTTCAATTTCAGTCCTTTTTCCATTGGATTTTTCGTGGGATTGCATTGAGTCATGCCAAATTTCTCTAAAATTTTTAAAGCAGCTGCCTCTTGTGACAACTTGAGTAAACCACGGTCCCGGTTATACTCTACTCGCATCCCTAGGAAAAATTTTGTTGGTCCACAATCGGTCATTTCAAACTCATCAGTGTAGAGTTCTCGTATTTATTCGTATGTTCACTTTCGACCGTTCCCTTCGACTGTTCAATCGCGTCTGCCCCTTTTGGTGCGCCTTCCATCTCCTGCTGGTCTCATCCTTGCTCCGATCCTTGATCTTAGCACTTCGCAGTAACTCATGAGTTCCCCACTGCTCACAATCATCCCGCTCTCATGGGTGCTGCTTACTTACATCTCTACATCCCTTTTCTCGTCCAATTTATAAGAAAAAAAAATGTTGCTTTACCGATACTTCAGAGGGACCTTACAAATTCGTTTTACTCTATTGGTACCCTCTGCCTTGGCAGTTTCTACGTCTACCTTTTCCTTATTATTATTTTGTGCGGTACAATTATTTGTGGGTTCGTGCATAGTAGATGGCGCTTCAATCTTTTTAAGATGTGCAACCGGTCGCCGGTATCGTACTCCCTGCTCGCTAACTATAATTGTGTCGTTTCCAGCTTTCTTTATGACTTCGTACCTTTCCTTTGACCATCTTGTTTCTAGTTTCCCTGGAACATAATTTCGAATTCTTACTATGTCTCCTTCTGATATCTCTGAAACTTTTGAGCCCCGTCTATTATCGGCATAAATTTTCCCTTTCATTTTACGTATTGCATCGGTATCTTTCTCGTTCTCATCCCTATTCCAACTGGGATCCGCTTTTAACGATGGCAACAAATCTTTAACAGGTCTCCCTGTTAGCAGCTCTAATGGGGCCTTGCCGGTTGTTGAATGGGGTGTTAAATTATACATATGTTCGTGCTCTTTGATCGCTGTTCTCCAACATGCTCCAGTGGCCTTAGCTATGCGCCATGCTCTCAATATTCCTTGATTATTTCGTTCTACTAACCCATTCATTTGGGGCCAATAAGGAATAGTATGAATTAACCGCATATTCTTTTTGCAACAATATCCCTTAAATTCTTCGCTTGAAAATGGTGGCCCGTTGTCACTTCTGATAGTTTCTGGATATGATTGTTCTTTGAAAACTACTTCCAATGCTTCAATTGTTTTTGTTGCCGATGTGTTGCTCATTTCTATAATCTTCATATACCTGCTGTAGTAATCTACTATTACTAAGAACGTTGCGTGCTCTTTAGCGCAAAAGAAATCTATAGCAATATCCTGCCAAGCTCGCTCGGGCATTGTTTTCCTAATCATGGGTTCTGCCTGTCCCGAAGGTGCGACTAATGTGCATCCTTCACATTCTCGTACATAACTATCCACTTCTCGGTCCATATACGGCCACCATAATCGTTCTCTTAGATTTCTTTTCATGCTTACTACACCAGGATGTCCTCTGTGAGCAATTTGCATTGCATGTCGTCGTAAGTTAGCAGGGAGAACAATTCGATCGTTTCTAACAACGATTCCATCCAGTATTCCTAACTCATTTTCAAAGGCTTGAAAATGTGCCAAACTTGGATCCCATGCCTGGTTCTTAATAGCTGCCATAACTTTCTTCAACGTTTCGTCTTGAGCCGTGCTTTCCTTAATCTGAGGTAGTGTTATCGCAACGTATTCGTCGCCCACAGCGTATAGAAAATGCTCTGTGTTTTCATCAAACGGATTGTCTTCAGCCACAGGGCACAGTCGTGACAATATATCCGATATATTAGTAGGCCCTGGAATGTGCTTAACTTCATACCTATAAGGAAGTAAGCGAAGCGCCCAACCTTCTGCCCTAGAGCAAGCTCTTCTACCATTCTGATGCTTCCCCTCAAAGATGTACTGTAGGGTTTTATGGTCAGTAAAAATGGTAAACTGTGTTCCAAACAGGTAATAGTAGAACTTTTCCACCGCCCATACTATTGCAAGAGCCTCGCGCTGGGTTTGTGGGTATATTCTTTCGGTTTTTGTCAAACCTTTAGAAGCAAAACTAATTATGCGAGCTTCCCCTGCATGTGTCCGTTGAACTAGTACTGCTCCTAAACCTACCGGAGAAGCATCCGTGTAAAGTTCCGTCTTGTCTCCAGGATCAAAAAAACCTAGCCTTCTTACTGTATTACACAGCTCTCTTCTCAACTCATCAAACGCTATCTCTTCGTCCTTCCCAAATGTTTTAGTGTCGCCACGGATCAACTTCCGTAAAGGTTCCGATTTTGTTGAAAGGTCTGGAATAAATTGTCCGACAAAATTGATTAAACCTAGAAAACTCCTAACTTCTTCCTTAGTTTCCGGTTTCCTGAAATTTTTGATCGCTACGATCTTTTCTTCTGACGGAGCTATTCCTTCAGCACTAACGTTGTATCCCAGGATTTCTAAACAAGTCACTCCATAAGTGCACTTTTCTTCATTAAGTGTAGCATTGTTCCTCTTTAAAATTTCTAAGACCTCCTTCAGACGATGATCATGCTGCTCTTTTGATTCTCCTGCTACTACTATGTCATCGATATAAACCACGACACCTTCGATCCCTACCAACATTTGGCACATAATTCTTTGGAAAATTTCCGGTGCACAATTTATGCCAAACATTAATCTCTTAAATCTCATTAACCCTTTGTTTGTCATGAACGCCGTGATATCCCTAGAAGCAGGGTGCAGTTCTACATGATGGTAAGCCGAAGTAATGTCTAACTTTGAAAATAGACGTGAACCTCTCAACTTGTTGAGTAAAGTATCAATTACTGGTAGTGGGTAGTGTTCTCGATGGATAGCCTGATTCGGGCCACGCATATTGATGCATATTCGTATATCGTCTTTCCCTTTTGGCACCACCACCATAGGCGATATCCAATCTACTGGTCCCTTAACCGGTTCAATTATGTCTGTGTCTAGCATGTCTTGGATTTTTCGCTCAACTTTCTCTTCTAATGCTATTGGCACTCTTAAATAAGATATCTTCTTTGGCACTACCGCTTTATCAATTGACAATTTCACCTGAATGTCTGGAAACTTAGGAAAAGCCTTCTTTGTTTTATCGATTTGCAATACCTCCAAACCAACTTTTAACACACGCAGTGCCTCTGCTGTTCTTTTCCCTAATAAGCATTTCCCACTTTGTTCTACTACGAAAAATTGCGCGTACACTTTAGGTTTAGCTTCGTTCACTTTTACCCATGCCTCAAATTTTCCTTGTAGTTTCAACGGTTGTTTAGTCGCATACGCCGTTATACGGAGGTCGCTGTCTACTTCATGCTGAACGATAGTAGCTTTAATTTGTTTTAGTTGTCTCCATACTTCTGGTGTTACTGTGTTTATCGCTGCTCCCGAGTCAATCAAAAAGTTTACTGGAAGACAATCAACAAAACATGTAATGATGCCATTGTCACTTTGTTTTTCCTAGAAATAACGGAAAATGAATCGTTGTAAAATTAAGGAGAATAATAAAGCGATATCACTATTTATTTAATCAACCTTCAACATAATTTCTAAATGTTCTGGTATCCAAATCACTTTTTCCATACTATACCTCTTCCCGTTCATTTTTGTTGGACCAATTATTTTCCTTATTTCCATAGACGACATTTGCCTCTTTTGGTTTCTTCCACTGGTATCTTGTGTTTTCGCGTCCTTCGTAGTCACGTTTCTTGCATACCCTGGCAAAATGGCCAATGGTCCCACACTTGTTGCAGCGTGATTGTCGCGCGGTGCATTCTTTCGCATTTGCTTGGTGTCGCCATGATCCGCAACGCAAACACGCGTTAGCGCGAGAATATGTTGCCCCTTCTCTACGCACATGAGCAATTTGTGTTTCTGCTCCGCTACTCTCAGCATTCTTCCGCTTTTGTTCCATTAGCACCTCCCGATTTATGGCGTAGTTGATTAATTCATCAATCCCCATGGAGTTTTCCATGCCCTTGTCTCGCACCCTTTCATCTTTCGCTCCGATGGTAATTTGGTGAAAAATCTCTTTCGCTGTGCGTGTTTGGAAATCACATTTTGCTGCCTGAGTTCTAATCCTGAGTACAAATTGGTTAAATGTTTCGTCCCCTTTTTGCTTAAGCGATCGAAATATTTCTAATTCGATTCTTTCATTTCTCTTTCCAACAAAAAAGTTATTCAATCGTTTTACTGCGTTGTCATAAACAGGGGTTTCTTTAGGCCGAAAAGGTATTTTAACGCTTTGAATTTTCTCTTCTTCTTGAACTGGAGCCAAATTATAAAATATTCTCTGCAAGCCCCTTCCCCCTCGTGCTAACATGTACGTTAGTTTTTTCTCTTGGGTTTTAATTGACTTTAGTCCTATAATCAATTCTAACGCACGATGCCACTCTTCCCATTCTCGTCGTAAATCAGCCGAATTTGCAGCGTCGTTGAAAGGCTCCAACGGCCAACGCTCCGTATCCATCTACAGAAAAAAATATTTATAATTTTTTTAATTACCGCAATATCTTTTTTAAACCCAAAATTACTCAAAGCAAAATAGACTATAAACTTGTTTCGCAATATATATGATCCCTATTGTCTTCTTCTCTAATGCCGTTAAGGAAGAACAAACTATAGAACACTTTAACACTAACACTTTACTGTTCACGCCATTGTTTCTACGTTTCTGTACGACACTATGGATGTATCCGGGCTGTTCTCTTGTATGCGGCGCGCACTCATGATCCCTCTGCACATCTGTGTTTTCAGACACTACGGACTTTTCCGGGCTTGTCTTAGGCACACAATTTTGCTCTTACATGTCATTGTTCCAATCTTGTTTTGTGTTTCGTCCCGAACACACAATCGTTTCTTTTCCTTTTTTTTCCTTTTTTTTTTTTTTTTTTTTTTTTTTTTTTTTTGCGACACTACGGATTCCTCCGGACTTGTCTTTTGTGCTACGGTTTTCGTACCGGACTCACACTTACACTTTTCTTTCTCATACTCGACACTACGGATTTCTCCGGACTAGTCTTTTCTGTAATTTCGTTCCTGCCTCACACTTTATCTTTCTTATTTGCGACACTACGGATTGCTCCGGGCTTGTCTTCTCTTGTGCTACGGTTTAGTACCGGACTCACAATCTTCTTTTCTTTTTCTTGACACTACGGATTCCTCCGGACTTGTCTTTTGTGTTTCAGTTTCGTACCGGGCTCACAATCTTCTTTTCTTTTCTTTTCCTCGACACTACAGATTCCTCCGGACTTTCCTTTTGTGCTACGATTTCGTACCAGACTCACACTCCCCCTCTTTTTTTAACATGTGACACTACGGATTTCTCCGGACTAGTCTTTTCTGTAATTTTGCTCCTGCCTTACACTTTACCTTTCTTATTTGCGACACTACGGATTGCTCCGGACTTGTCTTCTCTTGTGCTACGGTTTAGTACCGGGCTCACAATCTTCTTTTTCTTTTTTTTTTCGACACTACGGATTCCTCCGGACTTGTCTTTTGTGCTTCGGTTTCGTACCGGGCTCACTAACTTCTTTTCTATTTTTTTTTATTTTTTTAATTGTTTTTTTTTTAAATTTTACTCTAAATTCTTCTGGACTCTAGATTAACCACGAATGCACCACACACACACACACAAGAGAACTTATAAAAATCCTATCACATAAGAATAAAAATTCTTGATCGTACAACTCCCTTATCTCCAGTAATTATATCCTAATTATCTAAACTTCCAACTTTACACATAAATATGCTCTTCTTTTATCGATTCCGTTTTTTTTTAATACTTCTTATAAACTTCTAATCTTCTTGTACTCACTCTTCCAGCTTTTAAGGTTCTTTTAATTTCAAATACCGGCTGCGCCAATTGTAGAGTTCTCGTATTTATTCGTATGTTCACTTTCGACCGTTCCCTTCGACTGTTCAATCGCGTCTGCCCCTTTTGGTGCGCCTTCCATCTCCTGCTGGTCTCATCCTTGCTCCGATCCTTGATCTTAGCACTTCGCAGTAACTCATGAGTTCCCCACTGCTCACAATCATCCCGCTCTCATGGGTGCTGCTTACTTACATCTCTACAATCAGCAAGTTTACTCTTCAGTTTCTCGATTGTTCGGATATTTCTTCCAACTACCAACAGGTCGTCAACATATAGTACTAAGTACATCTCATCATCTTCAACAGTAGACACATACAGACAGTAGTCTCTGTTCGATCGTCGAAAAGCTAGCTTCAACAACGTCAAATTGAACCGTTCGTTCCAGCATCGTGGAGCTTGTTTCAGACCATACAGCGACTTCTGAAGTTTGCAAACAATACCTGGTCTCGCTTCCACTCCTTTAGGAACTTCCATGTAAAGATCTTCTTTCAAAATTCCATATAGAAAGGCCGTTTTGACATCCATGTGGTGTATGTGAAATCCATGATGAACAGCAACGGCCAGCAACACTCGAACCGTAGACAGCTTCGCAACAGGTGCATACGTGTCCTCAAAGTCGATACCCGGACGCTGCAGGAATCCTTTTACTACCAAACGCGCCTTATACCTGACATGTCGTCCTTTTTCATCCTCTTTAATTCGGAATACCCACTTCGACTTAAGGGGTCGGACGCCGGCGGGACATGGGGTCATTTTCCACACATTGTTAACTTTCATTGAGTTGAGTTCATCCTTCACAGCCTGATACCATAGATCACGATCATCTCGACCGTCGATATCATTAAATGTTTCAGGAACGTCTGATGAGAAGGGAAAGCCGACAGCACAAGCACTGAATCCAGTAAAGTAATCTCGAAACTTACTTGGAAAACGGCGCTCCCGTTCGCAGCGCCTCAAGAACTGCTTATCATACGAACTAGAAGGCAAGTCCTGACCTGAACGCGAAGGGAGCGCGGAATCATTCGTATCCACTGCATCTTCGAATTCATCTAACAGTTCGACTTCTTCCTCTTCACGTAACAATTCATCCGGGGCATTCTCTACAACAGGTTGTTCGTACTCTTCTTCTTCTTCAACGACATCTTCTAGATATTCTTCCCCCTCTTGCTCGTTGAGCCATGGTAACACCAAATTTTCTTCATTTTGTTGAGGCGAGTAAGCTATTGTTGGCTCCACCTGAATTCCCTCTGCTTTATAGAATTTCTTCTGGTTGTTCGAACAATACTCGCGTTCCTGATCCACAGTGAGTTTTGAAATTTTCGTACCACATGCAGCAGTCGCCATTGCGCAATATTCTTGAAATTTTTCAAAAACTTCCAACTTCTTTCGGATTGCTCTGTTTCTCGCACTTTTGAATGGTTCACGACAGTGCTTACCCATAACACACACGTCACAAAACTTGAGCTTCTCTGGCTTGAATTTCACACCGAGGGCTGAGTTTTCACGCACCAGAGTATTCATGATACCTTCACTAATGTGTCCAAGACGACGATGCCGGAGGTCAACACATTCCGATTCAATCATACAAGCATTTTCACGATGGATCTTCATCTCTAAAGCATAGAGATTTCCTAGCTGATTCGCTGTTGCAATCGTTGCGCCATTCAACTTCAAAATTGCTTCCTTACTTTTGAAGCAAACTTCCACACCAGCCTTAGTAAGCTTCTTTACCGACATGACATTTTCTCTTAGCGATGGAATGTATAGAACATCTTTCGCAATCATCGGTATGCCTCTATTACTCAATCCACTGATGTCACCAGCTTCTTTAGCCACGAGAGTTTCTCCATTTTTTGCTACGTTTATATATACCGGTTGTTTCAGGGCTTTCACAGATATGAAATGATGCTTCGAATTAACCATGTGAGCACTGGCGCCTGAATCCAGTAAGAATTCGACCTTTCCACCAGATGGTTTCTTTCTTCTAGCATCATTCACCATGAATGCAACCGATTTCGACACGTTAGCAACGTTGGCGTTTGTCTTCTTCCAGCAATCCTTCTTCATATGACCGTTCTTACCACAGCCATGGCATTTCCCGGAAAACTTGTAGTTCACATTTATTTTTCGGTGATTGCTAGCGAACGCAGTAGGCTTTTCGTCACTACTATTTTGTCGATCCAAACGCTTAGCTTCATCACTCAGTAAACGGGTTTTCATCAGCTCATATGTCAATTCGCTTTCCGGAAGATTTTCCAAGGCAGTCATGAGTGGATCGTACGACTCCGGAAGAGTCAAACTTAAGGCCGCACAAACATCGCTTTCTTCCAATTTTGAACCGGCCACTCGGAGCTGCCGAATCAGGTCTTCAAATTGTAGAAGGTGGGAGCGCAACGATGTCCCTTCCTTCAGATGAAGACGAGCGATCTGTTTTCTAATAACCATTTGCTTTCCAGCTGACTTTTTCGCAAAGGTATTTTCTAGAGTTTTCCATATGTCTTTTGCCGTGCCGCACTCTCTAATACATCCGAGGTATTCATCCGAAATCAGACTTACCAGTAAGGATTTGGCCTTGGCATCCATTTCCTTAAACTTGGCATTTTCACCGGCCTCTGCCGGAACATCCTTTACCACAGCATCCCATACCTTCGAAGCTTCAAGAACACACTGAACGCGGAAATTCCAAGTATCGTAGCCAGTTCCGGCGAACTGGGGAATACCGTGAGCGGCTACTTCTTTGTGTCCTGGGCCCATAACCTGTAGAAGTTCGGTAGTATTCAAGTTCAATATATTTTAACTTGTGGTAAGGATCACGGTTGGAGCTCAACTAACTTCCTAACCATTCACAACGGTTACTTATACATTTTCCGATTGCAATACTTGTAATGCCAACCTACTAGATTCGTAACATACCTTAACATCTTAAAATATTGTAAATGATTCAAAAATTCACAAAACACTTTTTTGCTTAAAATAATGGCTACCGTAAAGAGTTTTTAACAACGAAACTATTAGAAACACTGAACGTTCCTACACCTGGTACGAATGAATGTCATCATTAAGAGACGTCAATGCGAGCATTGGCTACTTTGATGTTTGATTGGATAGGAACATAACGAACAACGAAAACAATCGCAAAGATGTGAAACCGTGCAAAGGGATATTCTTACCTTTTATCTGAACAATCGTATTATCTTAATTATTTTGAAAACAAACAATATTTGCAACAGCAATGCACGCGATTTTATGATTTTATGTAAAAATTACTCTTCATTTGGATTATACCTAAAAAAAATCCAAAAAAGACTATGAAAAAAAGACAAAGATCATTTGCAAAGATGGTTTGCGCAAAAAAAATACGCAAAAACACGCTTAAAATACAACCGCCAACCATTGCAACCAAAATTTTCAAATGACCTACATATGCGAAACCCCACAACAAATGCCGCTCGCGTAACAAAAATACACAAAACTGACCTAAATCAATGCGCTATTCTTATCAAGACCCATTAATTGGTGGGATGATGCTATTTGGCTTCGTTCATTTTTTTTTTTGCGAAACATTTTGCGAAACAACCTCAATCACATTTTCCTTTGATATGGCAAACCGCCCCACGGGGAGCGTCTGGTTTGAGAACCAACATCGGGAGCGTCAAGTGGTCAAACATTGCACAAGCTTCCACAGTCGCTCCGACCGCTCTCGGGAGCAGACGCCTGCTAATGAGGCCACAGTCGGTTGCACTTCCGAAAAAAAGCCACACACACACACACACACACACACACACACGTATATACCTCGAAAGCAAAAATCATCCAAACAGTCCACTGTAACACATCGTGGGGCTTGTAGATTACAAGCGTTATTTTCTTTCCCATTTTTTGTTTTTTTTTTGCGCCACTCCATCCGGAGGTCGTCCGCCCAATCCTAACCTCATTTGAACGCGTAACTCTCGGCGCTCTCAGACGGAACGATCGTCGTGTAAACAAACGCACACGATAATGCACAACACGACCAGACGGAATATTGCAGCAATACTGTAGCAGGATGGCCTTGAATCCGCACAGTCGGGTCACAGCTCGTGAGCATTTTTGTCTGGAGACGAGCTGGCGGAAAAATTTAACTGTGATGCGATGGATACCGTACCACCGGAAAAGAGGCGTATCATTTCCGGTAGATGTTTTTTTTTTTCATTTTCCCCTTTCGGCAGTAAAAATAAATACTACAGAAGAAAAAAGAACGTTTCATCAAATAACGGCACAGTTAGTAGTTAGTAGCAAATAAACAAACAAAATCGTACAACAGCATGACCATCACTTGAGCCGTTGTTCAACGGCTACCGCTAACATGCGGTTGCGTCTGTTGGTCGCACAGTTCAATGTTTCTAATTCGTTGAACCCGAAAGACGTCCTCTGTTCTGTTCGGTAGCGCATCACTTCAAAACAGCTTAGGTTAGGTCCGGGACAGTGAATCAACGGCGGCATGATTAACATTAGTGATGGCCGTTTTTTTCACGCGTGTATGTTTTTGCGCACACAACGTAGCTCGTGCGCTTTCGTTATCTGCTGTATTATTTGCTTTTCGTTTCTTTCTTTTTTTGTCGCATGTCAAGAAACTTAGTACGACTGATATATGCGAGGGTCGCGATAGTACGTCACCGGTCGGTACTGTATGAAAACTGAAAATGGACGGAAATGTGAGTGCTGCCCTCAGACGTCTGGTTTATTGGTTCGCATTTTGATCAGGTCTGGTACAGTAGACATCGTTACGTCGGAGATCTTCACTGTTCAAGGACGTACATCAACACCGCAAGCGATAAGCCGGTCGGGGCTAATGTACTGCAATGACGTTTTCGGTTACAACAAAAAACCTTTTTTCATCTCCACAGGCTGATTTAATTTCTACAAAATGAACACTTCCTGGAGTTCAACGACATCACGGTGAAGAAAGCTATCATACATGTGTAATTCCCATATTATGTGGAATAGTAATCCTCTGAGGCAATCAAACATTAACATGTATTTGAACAAATTTTAAAGTAAAACAAAAAAAACCATCCCTAAATACTGCCATAAGTGGCAGGACGGGGCTCCTTTGTTTCTGGTGTCCGAAATAATTGACCGTAACGGTTTTTGATATTTGGTTCATTTTTTACGATAGGAATTGTCCAAAACAAAAACGGTAATACCTTTGTCTTCAGCCGCAAAAAGTCAACGTGCAAGGTGTGCCTTTATTAATAAATTTGGCACAACAGCAGTCACGCAATCGTATGTATATGCTCAAATACTGTCCTGTATAAATTGTTTGGAAAAAACATACCAAAAACAACTGTTATCTTAAAACTCATATTAGTCTCGTTTTTATAATTGTACCACTTCAAAAATTATTTTTGGGAGATAAAGACAACATTTTTTGCAAAATGTCAGAACAACATTTAGTAAAATTATTGGTCAAACACGAAAAATGGTCCTTTTCCCTGTTATATTGAATAATACAGAATAAAAAAAAATCTGTATGTTATCCAATCCATTGTAATTAATACTTATACAACATGTGGTACATCAATCTAAAAGGTAAAAAAATGGATTTTTAGTGGAATAAAGAAAAGTGATAATTCATTTGGGCAAGTTCCGTTATTACTTCGCTAAAGGCCATCAGCACCATCAATATTCAATTTTTTATACTGTTTCTTCAATACGCTTTCCTCTTATTGCACCTGTTGTTAGCTTACTGCTTTCTTTCTAACCTACATATCAGGATGGTATAACAGTTACCTTAATGCATAACATTTTACATATCATTGAACTTTTCATTCACATGATAAGATATTAAGATATGCAAACGATGTACAATTTAATTATTTAACCACACATTCATCCCACTCATCAAAGGATCATTGGAAACTCCCAACTATTTTTTTTTACAATTTCAAAAAAAAACTCCTGCAGCCATCAAACGCAACCAAGCACCAGTCGGAACAAAGGAACGGTTCTTCACCGTTCCTGCCAAAATCCTTCAATTTGTTCTGCACTAATTACGCACGTTCTGCTAACCGATCGCTGGGCGTCATCGTACCGCAAAGTCCCTTTCCAAATGATCCATAATAAAAATGCATTTCTCCGGCACAATGAGTTTGCCAAAAATTACTACCCAAAAAAACGCAACAACAGAACTATCAAAAACTCGCATGCACATCCCTACTGTTCCGATCTTCCCCCCAAAAATGGGAAGCGAAAAAAGTGAAACTGCTCACAAGGCGTAACAATTTAATGATCATGTCCCCGGTTCCCCATTGCATGGGCGGGAGGAAGAGAACACTTAGTGCGCCCAGTATTACAAAAGATCGAGGCCACATTCAACCCCAAAAAAGCCAGACCAATCAGACAAACTCGCGTCGACGCTGATCCGGTGTGCGCACAGAACCGGTTCCAACTGACGTGGACGTGCTTCCAAGACCTCCCCGACTGTGTCCGGCCTCATAATTTTACTCATTTTTGGACAAAAGCACTCATCCTCACCATGCCCTCCTCATTGTGCTTCCATCCATCGCTGCAGTCGTCATCATCGACGTCATTCGTCTTCGTCCTCGTCCTCGTCGATTGCATTGCACACACAATTACCACACGGTCGTTTCGATGCAACGAAAAATGCATTTGCTCCGTTGCATCGAGTGCAAGCGTTGCATTTGCGCATGCACATAAAACCCAGTTGTGTGCGAACTGTGGCAGGAAGAAACTGGCTGGCCTTGATCTTATTTTCACTCTCAATTTTTCGAGGGTTCGACCCGGTCGGTCTGTCTGGCTTTAAGAAGCGCGTCTTTCGGTTTTCTTTTACTTTGTTCGGCCTTCCTACTCCTGCATTCTCTTCGGTGATGATCGACGTGTTGTGTTTTTTTTCCTTTCTTCTGCTTGTCGCTTGCAATTGCTGGCCTGTTCACAGTGCCCTTTTGTTTACCGAGCAGCACATTTCGGCGAAAGCGTTGCAACTGCATGCAATGCAAGCAAAAAACAAACGAGAGCAATAATAAAAAATTCCGTTTCACTGATCATAAAAATGCTGCATGTAGACATGACTTTTGCGAATAGCCTGCGGTTTCACGTGGTAGGGCTTTTTTGTATGGGAAGGATGCTGCACGGCAAGGATGCGGACGTCCCGACCGTGTGGGACGTGAGGTGTGACCTCATTTCTTTTCAATTTTGGGGCCAGCTGAAACCTTGAACATAGTCGGCCGGCCTCAAGCAACACCATATCCTGCCCGATGTTGTTTCCTTCCATAATCCCTACCATACGCATGCGGCGCACAGTTCCTACGATCTGCGCGATCTGCACCGTGTCGATCACCCAGTAGTACTTCGGACGAACAACGTTTACAGTCTGCATTTTCTTTCAATGCCGGCTCGATTATGTGAGTGTCCGCGTTTTGCCTGTGTTTTTTGCCATCCGCTTTGTGGTCTTCCTTCTGCGTGATCTTGCGTACTTGAAACCAGCAAAACTTGTTTCCTCAAAATATTGCTGCTTTATGAAGCATCACCTCGCACTTGTACGTCGTATTTTGCTCTTTTTCGGTTCTTTACGAAGTTCGTATTAATAGCAACAATGGAATCAGGTCAAGGATTTTGTAACATTTCGCAGACATTTTGAGGCAGGCTTTATTCGTTTTCAACACGTTGCAGGAAGTAAACCTGGTATGCTCCTGTACCTAGCTCAAATAGCGCACCTGTATCGTGCATAGGTTCGTCGAGCTTGCGAAAGCCCTCGAAATTAGCTGAACATGCCGATGGTTGCCGATAGTGGAACCGCTTTTCTAAGTCCCATCCCGCAACTAGCACGTTTTGACTTCCATCGGCATTAGTAACATCCACGACCGTGTGCCCAATGCCGCAGTGCACTCTTTTCACTGTTACTTCTACATCGTTAGAAAAGGATACGATTTGTGGCAGCGAAACAACATGCTCGTTGTGCTGTGAATCCTGTAATCCTAGCTGACCCTGATTGTTCCAACCCCATGTGTACAGATCACCAAAGGAAGTTACCGCAGCTGAGTGCCATCCTTCGGCATCGATGTCAATTACTTTTACTCCCGCGAGTCCTTCTACTATACGAGGCTGATCATTGAAGGCAACAATTTCCCCGTTTCCGAGCTGTCCCCGTCTGTAAAGGGTAAATCGATAAATTATATTTGGATTTTTACAAAGTTCGATCATGCTTACAAGCCTCCACCCCAACTGTACACATCCCCGTTCGTGGTGAGTAATAAACAATGTTCGAATCCAGTTGCCACTTTTCTAACTCGCACGTGTCTCGGTAGGGTGATCGTGTGGTTGGGAATATTATATATGCCATTATCCGATGTACATGCTATGGTAACGCATTCGCCACAGGCCAAATGAGTGATTGAACGTGTCGTTTTATCTTCCTTAGATTTCGTTTTATCGGCCTCAATCCCGAGAAAGTTTAGCGAAACTAATTGATCTGCTAAACATTCGTACTTCTTCAGTTCGCCGTTGGCCAACAGCACTAAACAGTGCTTACTATTTCCTGCTAAACATACAACGCTCGTATCAAAACTGATGGTTCTTCGCTCCGACGTTAAAGCGCAAAATATGTACAGTTTACTCTCGTACGCAATAAAACAGTAAATTTGTCCGAACTGTATGTGTATTTTCGATATCGCCACTTCATCTATCGTCAATAATTGGCACAAATTAAATTCTGTAAAAAAAACAGGCGATGTTTTGGTAGCATTTAATCGCGTAAGTCTGTTTTATGTAGACATCTTACCTTTCCATCCACATACCGATGCAGGTTCCACAGGATTCATTCCTTTTACCCATAACTTAACGTTCATGTTTTTCAAATAATTTTGACTAACCAAAACCAAGTTTACCAACCCTGTATTTACAACGCCACCTGGCCGTCAAGATTCGAAGCTGATGTCGTTGACGTTTTGTGACAGTTGATCGTGCGTTGTGTTGTTGCTGTTCTGCTGTTCGTTCCGTGTGCTGCTGTTATCAGCACTCAAATTTTTGAAAAACTTCACCTTTCTTATCGATACGTAGATACTGTATAACTTTCAATGGTAAGAGATCAATCACTAATAAATTCAAGCTTCGAAACCTTCTTTTCGTTAGATAATTACCAACTTTTCGCGTTTGATATTCAGAAGAACTTTGTTTGGTGTACGTTTCCCGGGAAACCGAGTTTGTTTTGACAGTCCTCGCGGGTTTAGGTGTTCACGTTAGTTTATTGATTCACTGGGAATTGTACATAGGTTTATTTATACTTTGCAGTAAAACGAAAAAAAAAATCAAACAACAGATAATTTTACCAAATGTAATTAAACTCTTGATAATCTTGCCTTCTATTTCTCATTCCCGAATTATCAATCGGAAAAACTTGCACCTACAATAAACGTTTAGCAGACTTTGCAATTTAATTAACAATTTAAAAATTGTTCCTCGGTTTGTTCATATTTGAAATTTTACCATCTTGTTTGGGCCATTAACATAGTTTCTATATTTTTCTCTTTATATACAGGGTCTTCTATCTCTTTTGCGGAAGTTACGATCTGCACCGGAAAAGGAGCTTCGCATTCTGTTGCTCGGTTTGGACAATGCTGGGAAAACGACGCTACTAAAACAGCTCGCCTCGGAGGAAGTAACACAGGTGACTCCTACTGCAGGATTCAACATCAAATCCGTTGTGTCCGAGGGATTCAAGCTAAATGTCTGGGATATTGGCGGACAGAGCAAGATACGGCCATATTGGAAGAATTATTTTGAAAACACGGACGTGCTGATATATGTTATCGATTCGAGTGACAAAAAAAGGCTGGAAGAAACTGGCGATGAGCTTACCGAATTGCTGTTGGATGATAAGTTAAAGTCCGTCCCCTTGCTGGTGTTTGCTAATAAACAGGACGTGGTTGGTGCCCTGAAGGCTTCCGAGATTGCAGAATGTTTAAAGCTGGTTAAGCTTATGGACCGTACGTGGCAAATACAAGGATGCTCGGCACTGCAAGGAACAGGAGTGAAGGTAAGTTGTTTTTGTACATAGAAACATACTACAACCGTTAATTATCCTGTCACGTATTTACTATCACTGTTAACATGTTTCTTCTAACCAATGAAATACATTTCTTTCCATACATGCTGCTATCATTGATATGTAGGAGGGAATGGATTGGGTTTGCAAAAGCATAAAAAAATGAACCTCTCCGACCAAATACGCGCTCATTTCATTCAATAAGCAACACTGATACCATGTTCCGTCCGCACATAACACACAAGCCTTAACACCGAAGTGCAATAAAAAAGCATAACCGTAAAATGATGCAATTTAATAACATAATCCAACAACCCGAAACTAATGCGAAATGTACAGAACGAACGGAAAAACTAATCGTGATAGGGGTTGGGTTTTATTTTTCTTTATTTGAAATTTTTTTTTGTTTCACATCTTTTTCTTTTTTGGTCGTGACCACGTCGCGTAATACTAATCATACGGTGCTTCGAAGATTGCTTCAGTCGCTCTGTAGTGTAATTATGTCAGCGTTTGTAATCGACATTCGAACTTACTGCTCGTGTGAGAAGCATTCGATCGTATTGCGAAAAATCATTTTACGCAAACATACATTCCTAAACACTCAAATAATATGCACAAAAGCGCATAAACATAAGGTCGATAAATACTGCTAGCTTAACATCTATCTATTATCCCACTATCAAAGCACACCAGAATATCGTAAGTGCCGAATTTCAAGGCCAATGTCAACGGGGAATGTTAAGCACCCTAAATTAAAATATCTCTTGAAAACGGTTTTGAAATTGCACAGCTGAGGGTTATGCAAAATTCAATCCACCATAATAATTTAATCCTGATAGCAACTACATTATCGATCATGTTACGATCATTTCCGGAGTAGTTATCCAACCATCGCTTCCATTTGTCCCGGTACGGAAAATCGATGTGGGAAGTCTACAACTGCATGCTAAACTTTAAAAATATAATATTTTACTTCTGCTTATTTGTGTGTCTTACTAAAAGCAATCAGACTCACGCCTTATAATCCTAATTCTAACCATACGATCGATCATTCGCACCCTTTCATCCATGTGCACGGGCAGCAAGTTCGAATGTTAATTTGTAACCCTAACAGCAACGACTGTGACTATCATTTAGGCGCAGTACTATAATCGACAAAAGATCACTAGTTTTTTGTGTGGTTTTAGGTCAACAATCACGTGTTTGTTCGTGTTTTTTTCTGGATATTCATTTTGTCAATCTCAAAAATACGGTTCCGAAGCAATTATGCTTTTGAAACTGATCGTTAATGAAATCGACAAATTGAAACTAACAACGGAAACGAGCGTGAGTAGTCTGACACTTGCCCGCTAACGCTCGTTTCCCGATACCGTCCCACGTACCACTTCCCCCGTACCAGTTCTAAAGCTCACTGTGCGGATATTCCGTGGTGACACGGTTTTCACTTTCATGGTACTCTAAACAATCGACCGGATGCTTAACATCGCAATGGTGTGGATCGTTAATGATGGCAAAGAGCGTCCAGAAGGGAGTGTGTGTTTCCTGCGCGATAAACCAAGCGGCTGCCATGCTACCGAATCTAGTCACACCACGCTTAAAGCCACCGAGACCTAACTTTTCGTTCGGATCGTGTGAGTTGATCTCGCACAGGATGTATTTATCGCAGTGAGGTGTTACGATCGCCTGACGGTAAGCTCGATGGACCTTCAGCACCGGTTCAATAACCTATCCGGGACAGGAAAAAAAAAACAATTAAATATAGTGCACTTCAGTATGAGCTGCTTGTGACATGCTTACCTCAAGATTCAGCGTGTCGGTCAGCTTATCCGTCATCTCCGTCACATTGTACTGCTGTAGGAACTGTTTAGCCTTGCCTAGCTTTAACAGATCCTTAACGTAGTTTACAGCCGGTTTCACATATTGAATGGAGGAAATTTTGACCGCCAGATGGCGTTTTGCAACATGATCGATCAAGTGCGAGATCGTCTCGCTCGGTCGATTAATATCTAGGAACGTTTGTTTCGGATATCCCTGTGATTGCAGGAATCCATTGGCCATCATTTGTCCAGTGGCAACGTATCTGTAAATGAAATCCCCCAAAAAAGAGAAAGAATCGCACAATGTAATGAAACGTTCGCACTGTTGACCCACTTTTCTGCAGCTTTACATTTGAAGCGTATCGAATACACCACGTCATCTTATAACGGTATTTTGGTGAGGGAAACAACCATGTGTCACTGCACGTGATTACTCACCGTTGGTAAACCTCCGGGTTGGCGATGTAGTTCACCCACTCCGCTAGATAAATCGTCGCTGCCTTAATCCAGCGCCGGCGGAACGATTGGTTTTGCAGTGATTGGAACAGTTTGTCGTAGTCCAGCTTACCATCACGTCCGACGAAACCTTTGAAGACGGTATTCAAACCCAGCTTCATCCAAAGTGCTTCCGCTAGCTCGGATTGTGTGAACTGGTCCCACATTACATGGATGTTTTCCAGGAACGGTGGCAACACCCAGGAATGATCTTTATGCTTTGCATGGGTACGTTCCATTTCTGGTCCGGTAAACGATTGGAATGCTTGAACAGCCAACGGCAACAGATTGAGCAATGCGTCCGCTCCACCAGCGTTTGAGGGCTCTCGATCTTGTTCGGCATTGTTGTAGTTTGCTAACCAGCTGGAAGCCATCGTGAGCATCGTATCTACGAGCGGGTTCTGTCCCTGCTCGGCTTGGGCTTTCCGCTTCTGACGCTTGCTGCCAGATTGCTGCTGACGTCGAACAGGCTCATCGGCCGCATCATCTGCTCCATCACTACCACCAGCCGCTCCAGCAAACATTTGAATCACATTTCCGATTAATGCAGGATCAAATCCTCCATTTCCACCCCCACCGGCGGCTCCTCCTCCGTTCGCACCGGCTGCCAACATGCTTCCGAGGCCCGACAGAATCGCACCCATACCATCATTTCCACTAGCTTTCCCACCACCACCACCACTATTAGCATTGGCCATCAGTGGCAGCAACATAGAAGCGATCCCGGAAAGTCCGGCAACACCACCGCCACCACCGCCACCACCTCCACCGCCCTGTTGATTTCCCAACGTGGACAGAAATTCGGTCGCCATGTCAAGGAATGGGCTGCCTTCGTCGGCCACAGCATCATTCGTGCGTTGGGCGGTATACGCAACACCGCTGATTGAGAAGATCACCAACGAAAGAAAGCAAAGATATTTGCCCTCGAAGTACATTGCTTTCAATTACTTTGTAACGTAACGTAGGATAAGTTTGTTCCACTACTCTTCACTTCTGGCTTGTCGCATAAGTTTTAACACATTTTTATCAGCCACCACGGTGAATTGTGTTTCGTTGCAGCAGTATTTCACTGTTTGTTTGTACAGATGAATGCTTTAAAATCACCCAATAAATGTTCTTCACTCGCGAGGTCTTTAGTATGGCAGACAAGCGCTCAACTCAAAATCTGGTACCTAACTGAATGGACCACAGAATAGCCACGTTCCTTGTGAAGATCGTCCGCGGTCATGAAACAGCGAAGCAACTTCTTTCTCCAGACGCCCATCCACGGAACGTACGAACGAACGAGACGGATATGTGGGACAGAAGCGGTAAAGCAATAGTAATTGTCGAGTAGCGAACGTGAAGTAGAAAAGGTAAAGGTGTTGAGAAGATGGGACGCAAAGAAAAGCTTAAAGATGGAAGGAAAGAAATAACATAAAAAAACATACCCATAAAGCCAAGGCACGATGGGCATCGAAACGAAACGGAGCAAAGCACTAGAACAGGTTGTATGTGTGTGCGACAGGCACAAGAAGTCAGCGGCCAAGCGTACCTAGAGCGTGATATCGTATGTGGCGCGTGAGCTAGGCCATTCGTTACGCTGCGGATACGGGCGACGGAAAGGACGGGTAGATGGGTGGAAAATTATATTTTTATAACAGTAATTCTTAGGCGGGCCTGTTTCTGCCGGACTGCTCCTTGGACCTGCAGTAGCTATTAGACGAACTATGCCTATTCCCCTATGTCGGGGTATAGAATTCCAATCCGTTGCTGAAGGCTAGGCTATTGGAGTCTAGAATCATGCGATTTTGCGTGCCTTGCCATGCCACTGTGCAATGTAATTGACCAGTAGACCGCGCGAACAAGATCCAAGATCCGCTAGCTTCCTATTTAGGGCACTGTTCGGCAGCATGGTACTCGATCGTACATGTATTACACTCCTTTGAAGCGTTTAAAAATTGCTGGCTAAGCTTGAGAAGATGCATGCTTTACGTACGAGATTTGTATTTTATACCATCTCTGTAAACGAATAATGAAACGACTGAGCAACGGGGGTCGCATTGCGTTCTTTGCAAATGTCCACGAAAACAAAAGCTTCCAAACTTTCACCGACCAAAATATTGATACGACCTGAAAGACAAAGGGGTAGGCCTAAGGTCTTGCAGACGTGAATAACGACCCAAGAGCGCTGCATTATTCATGATCACCGCGTGAAAGGAGAACCGATCATCTGGGGGCGAGTTTGTTGGTGTGTCGTGCATTAGGGTAAGTGCGAGACAGAAATGGGTGGAACAGGTTTTCGATGTAGTGCCAGAATCCGCAAATAGGTCACTATAGACGGCCTCTAGCTATCCCCCTTGCCGATGGAACACTTCCTTTGGTGGAATGCTAACGAACGACACGGGGAAATGATGTTTGTTACAAAAACAATTTTACCTGTTGAGTGTTAATTTATTAAAAAATAAGAAGGAACGAAGACGAAAGAGTGAGAGGATTCCACCAATGTCGTTAACCTCAAACATGAGGTACTTGAGAAGAATGTTCTTTCGTTCGATGAAGCATCATTGAATGTTTGTTTTTTTCCGCTTGCCCTCGCCACGATCACGAATGATCGCGGAAAGGTTTAGGAAACGAACCGCTCTTTTCATTTCTTCCGAAGCTCTAAGTAGAAACTCATATTCCTTACCCGAAAATGTAGGCCAAAACCCGCTCCTATATAAGCTGAGAAAACAAAACAGTCCACCATTACGTACCAACGTGGACCAAATGCCATGTGCGATCAAGTTAGAAGGAAGAATTTAAAAAATAATCCTATGGCGCCCGGAAGCATTCACCGGTTGCAGTGCAAGTACATTGCAAAAAAAATTGCAGATACAGGACACCCGGAATGAGGGAAAGGTCGAACTGCAATCGGTTTTGGGTTGGTTGAAGTAGGTAGGTTGGTTGAAGCAAAAGAAAGGTCAAATAAAACGGAAATGGGGTAGCAGGTATGTTTAGTTTGTTGAAGAAATCATAATAAATAAGGATATCTTCATTTTTAAACATTTTGGATCATTTTTTTACAATTGTTTGGTTCATTATAAACCCTTTTTAAGGCTGTTCAGCCTATGTTTAAAATTATTCGATTTAAAGGGATATTTTGAAATATACATATCTTAACTTGAGAAGTATTATTAGTATTAATTAATTTTATTCTAGTAGTTGTATTCGTTTTGTAATCATTCGCCCATTAACGAAAGAATGAAACCCCGTAGCATCAATAGTTGCATAGTTGCATAGTTTGCTCCAACGAGTGCAGCTGCATTTTATGATTCCGTTACATAACTATACCAGTGGCTCTCTTTCCTTTAAATGTCCCGCTCACGGCATTAAAATAGCATCCCTCAAATGCATGCTGCAAATATCTTTTACGCGGACGAAGCTACAATCTGATCCCTAAATCTATAATTTGTGCAGCTTGTTTGTGACAGAAGCATGGTCAGTGAATTTCACACCAATACGCAAGGTATTACATTGAAAGTCCCTCTCCATACAGATGGCGGTACATGATGCCAAACGTAATCGCTTCTTCGGTTCCGAAGCAACTAGTAACGAAGCAAAAAAACTGCTTTCACAAACACCAACCCTGCGTCACAAACACGGAAATGCACCAGTCTGCACGGCACATGGCTGCCCCATCCACCGGTACAACATTAGCAAGCTCGACCACTATGGCTGCAAGACTAGCTACTTTCTTCCTAGGAACTATAGCCCACGGAACTGTAGCCAAACTGTTCGATGCAAAAAGGCCACTACAATCCTGCGTTCAGAGCTCGTACAACAGTAAGTGGGGGATTTCTAACATCTAACAGTTGGAGTGCATTTTATAAATGCTCCTGCACAACCGATTTCCGGCCTCAGTTACAGCCTGTCGATGAACAGTGAAAGTGATTACTAGGAGAAGTGTAGTGCTCGATCATAGAATTCAGTCTGTACATATAAGGGTATTCGACTCTGTTGGACAAAGTTTGGTGCCAGAATGGAGCTCGAATATAATCCCCTCGGCGACGGTCTCAGGGAACGTTTGGATGCGTTCTTTGGTCGACGGGATCATTTTATTGAGGTGAACCCGGGTCGAGTCGTAATGCCCAAGGCATTTGCTGATCTTGGCGATTCGATCCGTACTCTGCCGATCCGTTCGAACGATGTGTGGCTAATGTCTTTCCCGAGGGCCGGATCAACCTGGGCACAAGAGATGGTATGGCTTCTTGGTAACAATCTCAACTACGATGCGGCCCGCAATCAAATGCAGCAAGTGCGTACACCTCTGCTCGAGCTTTCGGCAATCTTTTCCGATGATCGTAGCGTTGAAAACACTGTGACGTAAGTTAGGGCTGAATGGAATTGTACTCACAATTCTCCGATTACTGACTTAATGCTATCCATTTCCGGTTCGCTGGTTAGCCGACATGAAAAAATCGATTCCGTGCAATGTGTCCATCAGATGGCAGGAAGGCGCTTCATTAAATCACACCTACCATGGCAGCTACATCCCCGCGAGATGGATAACGTGCGTCCAAAGATCATCTACGTCGTACGAAATCCCAAGGACCTTTGCGTCTCTTACTACTACTATTGTCAGCTAATCCATCGGTCCGAAGGTACCTTCGAAGAATTTTGTGACATCTTCCTAGCAGATCAGGCTCCGATCGGGCCCATGTGGGCCCACGCATTGGCTTTCTGGAAACGACGCAATCAGGACAATATGCTGTTCTTGAAGTACGAGGACATGAAGCGCAACTTGCCAGAAGTGATACGCCGGTGCGCTCAATTTATCGATTTTGGTCGCGACTTAACGGATGACGAGGTGCAAAAAATGTGTGATCACCTTCAATTCGAACGGATGCAACGTAATCCAGCTGTAAATCTGGAGCCACTTATGAAGGATTCGGCGATCATCCAGGATGACGCTAATGTGAAGTTCATTCGCAAAGGCGAAATTGGTGACTGGAAAAACCATATGAACCCGGCATTGTCCGCGAGATTCGACGCCTGGATAGAGGAGCACTTCGAAGGCACTGGGTTGGAGTTTGATTATGAATGAGTTATGAAATAAAGCATCATCTTTATCAACGAAACATTTAATTTACTGCTGACAGTGATCGTTTATAAAGGAGTGGTTGATATAAAAAATCCGTTATACTTCAGAACCAGTTGATCGCTTCGAAGAGTGCATTCTATCTAATGTAATCAACATTCGTCAATTATTTGCTAGTTCCACGATGTGTGCCACCACACAGTTGCATTCATCTAACATTTTCTTTCCCCATCTAAAGCAGCTTACGCAATCCGTATGATCCGCACACATGGTTTCCTTTTTTCACCTTACACTCTTCTTTATGAATAAATGTGCCATCCTCTTCCTGTCCGCGATGCAAATTCATGCAATATTAGTCTGATATACTTACCACCTGTCTCAATAAACGCTGCAAGAAAACTGGTCAGCTGATTATCGGAGAAACGATGCAGGCCAAGCCAAACCTCTACTTCCGTAGCTAGCGGATACCGGACTCTTGGGAGAAAGGGTTTAGGGTATGGACAACTGGTTCTTGCGTATGCTCGATGCGGACAAATCACACGTAAACACCGTTACAGCCAAGTTTAGTTATGCCCTGCTAAGCTTCTGGAATCGTGTGTACACTACTAATAAGTGTAACGGTAACAATTCATCTTCTTTGGCTCGGTATAATTGTATGAACTAGATTCCACTCTTCGAAGACAACATTGGAGTGATCTTAAGATACGCTTGGAGGCTTTGGAACAGGGATTTTTGACATCCTGATTATTCTTATGTGTTGCATAGTCGCTGCCAGCGGATAGGACTTCACCATTGTAGTTCCAGTCATAAGGAAAGTGATGATGTTTCAGTACATTTGTTTCGCTTCGAATGGATTGGAACACATCATAAACGGATATAGAAAAACAATCCTGTAACAAATATTTGAAACACAGAATGGATGGTTAATTTAGGGAAATTGATAATTTAACGTGACTCTAAATTGCAATCTTTTTAAAGGAATTGGTCTGAATGTTATCGCAGGCATTTTTAAGAGATTTGTCTGAAAAGTATTGCAAGTATTTCTATTCCATTTTTCAAGTATGTTCGTCTAAAAAATGCTTTTCAATTGGTAAAATGGATAATGAGACATACCGAGTACTAGCATAGCCATTAGTAATATCGAATTAACAAAAACCATACCCAACATATACCGTACACTGCCTTACCGTACATCGTAATTCTGCTTTCTTACTGTTCAACTTCAAGTGGTCAAGAGTTTAAAAAACATTCATTTTAGCACATTTTTGTCCAAACTTTGAACGTTGCAACGGTCAATTCAACAGTAGATTTCGAATTAAATTATGTCGATGATGGTCTCCGACATCGACCATGGTGCATAGTGGTTATCGTTTTGATCGTCAAACACGCATGTCCAAATGACAGGTTGGCCAGCACAATGTCACAACAAACATCCGTAAATAAAAAATATAAAATTGTGAAAAGGTTCCTGCCAGCTTCATTGAAGGTTTAATTTTCATTTATCTATTTTTACTCTTGACTGAAAACTTGAAGCTGTCCAAGTTCTCGCAACTTTTCCAAATTTTTTGTCAGTCTGTCTGTATCGCCGCAACTTTTATTTTTGATATTCCATTGTCGGGGACTTTTTTTTACACAAATCAACTTCTGTCGCAGTTCTTAGTAATAAGGTCTAATGGGAAAACTTACGACGAATCCGTCGCATTCAACAACATCGTCGTCGTCAGCATCATCATCATCAAAACAGGTGTACCAACACAGAACTTTGGAGCAAATCGGGAATGAATTAGTGCAAGAATGCAAAGCCTGTACCGACAATTCGCGCCTCTCGAAAGGGCTACGCGAACGCCTGGAGCGACTCCCGAGAAAGATGCGAAAGGAAGTTGTGAAACGACCGAGCGACGGCTGCTCGCCACTATTCATTGCCTGTCGCCGAGGAAATGTGCACATCACGGAGTATTTGATTACGGTATGCGAGGCGGACAGCGAACAGAAAGGAATGTACGAAGTACCCGAAGATCGCTCAATCCACTGCGTTACTCCACTCTGGTGTGCCTGCGTTTCCGGCAAGCTTCCGGTGGTAAAATGTCTCGTCCGTCTTGGTTCTAACATAAATGCACTTTCGGACACCGGATCAACGCCGTTGCGTAGTGCTTGTTTCATGACACACATCGATATTGGTAAGTGAATCGATCGGGCAGCAGCGCAAGGAAAAAGACCACGGTAAAACATTATATCGTTACAGTTCAATTTTTGGTGGAACACGGAGCGGACATAAAGAAGCCCAACTACAACGGAGGCACGTGTTTGATTAACTCCGTACAGTCGGTCACACTGTGCACGTATCTCATCAGCAAAGGAGCGGACGTGAATGCCCGTGACATTCAGAACAAAACGGCACTACATTACGCGATTCAGGAGCACCGTCTAGAGACGGCCCAATTGCTGCTTGAGCACGGTGCCGATCCATTCGCTAAATCCCACTATGGTGATGATGCGCTCCAAACTGCCTGTCTCAAGGGAGCCTATCACATATTCGATTATTTGAAAAAGCGCATCAACTACTCTGCCGAACGTTTGGCAGATGCGCACGAGTTGTTTGGGTCAACGCTTATTGATGATCTCAACGTGACGCGCGGCGCAGTTCTCCACTGGCGGTTGGCGCACCAGATTCGCTTGCGGGAAGCCGAGTATATACCTAAGAAACCAGCCATGGAGTCGCGAGCGGCTTACGGCTATGCGTCCGAGTTCACCACTATCCCGGAACTTGACAATATTGCAGCAGACATGGACGCAATGCGCGTGCAGAGTTTGCTCATCTACGAGCGTATTCTCGGCATTGACCACAGGGATACACTGTTTCGCTTAATGTTCCGTGGTGCATCATACGCCGATGCGCATCGCTTTCAGCGTTGCATTGACCTTTGGCTGCTCGCACTGCAGGTACGGGTGCAAAAATATTCCATCCTGTACTCGGATACCTGCTTAACGGCACAAGCTCTCGTACGATTGATGTTGGATCTTATTGATGGGTACGACGAAATGATGCCCGTGGAATTATACGAAGGTAGCGTACCGCGATTCGAGGACGTGTATGCCGTTTTTAGCATCCTGACCGCCAACATAGCGGTGGCCCGGCAACTCATCACAATCCGGCCAGTTCATCGGAAGCAGCAAGAAAACTTTGATCGCGTCATGAAATGCCTTACGCACTTGATGTATCTAATGCTAGCCACAGCCAAAACGGACGCGGATCGTAACGCAATCTACAAATCGGTACACACGCTTGTCCACAGCAAGGTGCGCAGCGCCATCACCAATGACACGTTGCTCCATCTGTCCGTGTCCCGTTTGAACGTGATAAAGAGTGGCTATTTCAGTGACGATTCCGCCTTACTTAGAATCGTATTTCCAAGCTTGAACGTGGCGAAGCTACTGCTAGACTGTGGAGCCGATGTGAATGCGAAAAATGAATCCAATTCCACACCCCTGCTGGTTGCTGCTATGCCTTACAACTATGATCGTGATGTAAGCCTCAACCTACCCAAAGCCCTGCTAATGCGTTTGTTCTAACGTGCTGCATGCTTTATGTTCACAGGTGATTCACACGCTGCTTGAGTACGGCGCTCATTTGGATGAACCGAATCGGCAGGATGATCGCCCATTAAACTTAATACGCAACAATCCCATCAACGACATTCCGACGTTAAATTATCTTCCACTAAAGTGTCTCTGTTCGACGGTGATCGTGCGGTTTGGCATACCGTACCGCAACCAGATACCGAGAACGCTTGAAGAATTTGTCAAACGACATGAACCGTACTAAGTCAAATGGTTCCGGTAGTGATGTAGCTGTTCGTAAGTATACTTTCGGATTGGTTGGCCTCAATATCTGGTTAAAATGGAACCAATTGGTCGTTCGTTTTTGGGTTCAGCTATGTTCTAAATCTGTGATTTTTGTAAAGCACTATCAGTAGGATTCAATTGAAAGTCGTTTGCTATAATTGAACAAATATTTTACTATTGCAGCACAGTGTCTAGGAGCTATCTGTCAATTTCTTAGCAATAATTAGCTTGTTTGAAAACATTCAACAAAGCTTTTGGGGGAAAAAATATAATATAATTGTGGCTATAAAAAAGAAACAAACCACTTCAAATAAAAACCAAATTACAAATGCTGATTAAACTACAAAAGAATCTCACAAAACTAATACACATTTAGTACGTTGCATACACTAGAAGCAAAGCAAACAATTCGGAACCGTAATTAATAGTTCCAAACTAGTGCTGCATCACGGTATATTTAGGAATGCGCAAATATTAGATAAACACACAAAACAGTTAGTGGTAAAATGTTAGACGCTCTTATACATATACGTTCTAAAGGCTTAAGAGAATAGGATGGTTACTAACAACAACTGCAATACCATAACCAAACGTAATACAGCATATAGCACCAACTATAGATAAGCTTTTGGAACGATTGTTACACATGTACTGTGGGAAAGTTAAGGATTACATTTATTTTCACGTGGGCCGATTGAATCGTTTAGTCGCTAATACACGTCCCGCATCGGGTTTAAATGTCGACTGCAACAAGTCCTTCATGTCTGCATCTCTCTATGGGTAATTTAAGTCCATGTTGCTCAACCATGAAGCAAGCAAAATGAAAGGCAAAAAACAGTTTATCAGCAAGTTTCGGCATATGGTTATAAAAGGAGTAACGCCTTTGTCTCCAACTAACTTACACACTTGTTTTAGGAAATCTGTTCAAAGTAAACGCAATCGTACTAAACTATGCAAATAAGATTGTACCGGAGATAAAACAAATTGCACCACAAATGCATCTGATGCATCGGAAAAATGATTCTTACCATCTTCATGTAACTTCGGTAGATGGTTTAAAATGTTCTGTATGAATAGGAACAAATTTTGCCAATGTGTGGTTTAAACGATCTACATTTCCCATTGGAAGGATCATGATTCGATGAAATAATTACGTCTTTTCAATGATGTTCAAACATTATTTTCCCAACCGTACATAAAAATGTTGTTGATACGGCCAGCCTGAATTGGCTCTTGGGCACGGACTCGTTCATTAGTCAATAGTTCGAACCTACGATTGATCGTTTAAGACAGTCCTGCAGCAAAGCAGTTGTATGGTGTAAAACCTATAATGATAAACATAATATACAACTGCCCCTTTCGGTTTTGGTTCTCGCCCAATGCGTTGTAGTTGAAGCATGTGGAAGAAAGTTACACAAAACACTACCAATAAAATACTGCTTTCATGACGACAAAAAGCCTACATACATATATGTACTAGTGTTAGAAAAACCAACCAACCCGCTCATAGAATGGTGTGTAGGAAGGATGATTATATTAACGAATAATTGTGATTATTATCCGAAACAACAGATGCAAGTATTACTATGTATGCAAGTAACAGACATATAAACCTATATGTAACCGCAAATTGTGTGAGTTTGAATACTGAGAAACATCTCACATAGGAAGGGATGATATACAAACACGAAAACTGCAATAAAAGTTAAGGTAATCCTGACTGTTTCGAGTGCTACGCGTTTTGTTTTACCCTATTTCACGGGAGATTTATCGCAAGAGAAACACAAAGAACTACAGATTATTTTAGGAGCTGTAATGAAATGTATAAAACAGTTGACAACAGTTCTTGCACCATTTTCCAGGTGCACTACGTTCTTTGCCGACTTTTGACCTTGAAAAGACTGTCCTTCACGGCTTCGTAATATCATGGACATGGGGTTGCAAAAAAACATTGTAAAATGCAAAGCAATATAAATATGCACAGCATATGCAACAGGTCTCGATGCGTAAACGGACAGTGTGCGAAGATATGACAGCTTTCTGATTCACATCCCGGGGAACCGATGCTGTTTGTATGCGTGCCGAGTCTGCACGACGTGTGTGCATTGGCTGTGTTAGTGTGTCTATTTATTTGCGAAAGTAACCGGACCGATCGACCCAGGCACCACGGACTGCAGCTGTTAACGAACGATCGGCGATCGTGGGCCACACAACACACGACCAACCGCCGCTAACCACCATTACTCGGGCGGGTCTCGTTTTGCTTCCTCCAGTGCGTATCGCCGTCCGCTTTCTGCCGTCATACTGCATGGTAGTCGTGTCAGTCCGTCTTAAGATGGTCGACGATTGTTACGATCGCCGCTGCTGGTAGTGTGTGAAAGGCGGCAACCAGAAACTCGACGACTGCTGCTACTGCTACGTGTACGTTGCCGTCATTCGCGTGCGTTTGTGAACACCTGAGCCCAGCTCAGGCAAGTTCCTGTCCCTTTAGCTCGCCAAAAGAAGAAAAAAAGCACGCACGCACGCTCCCCCTATGTGATTTGGGTCCGCTAATACACGTGTGCTACTAATATACAGTGTACGATCAGGTGAAGTGATCTAAAGAAGCATGATTAGAAACTCGCCCACGAGTGTATGGTGCGAATCTTTATCTAAATCTCACCGCGCTTTCCACGAGCAACGTGCCACGGCGGGAGAGGGCCGCCAGTGAAAGCAAACAACTGTAGAAGCGTTTGCAGTACACCATTTCACCGTGAATTCCTGCGCCCCAACTGAAGTGTGCGCGGGTTCGTTAACTTATCACACCGCATCGAAGCCAAAGTTTGCTTCCTTTAAGGGGTTGTTACTGTGTTGCTTAAAGCGGTTTGTGCTTTTTGCTAGGGCTGTGAATGGAAGGAAGTACGAAAGGAATGCGGTTTTTGTACGGATCCGCCGTCCGGTGGCGTGGATCAGCGTCTAGCATGAGGATTCTGGCCATGGTGTTGCTGTTCGCGATTGTTTTAGACAATGCTGGTAAGTAAAACTTGAAACCAATCCAATAGGCGGATGCGAGCGTAACGAAAGACTTCTACTTGGGAACGGCAAGCGACGAACCGTAAAAGAGGGCGAAACAAGCAATAAAACAAACGAACTAAAGGGAGAGTAGTGTTCGGAAGCGAAGCGTTCTTCTTGCGGCGAACAACACATTGCGGAAATGTCTTACGCACAGTGCGCAACCTTGAGCTATTCGCTTGTTGGTGCTGTTGGAAGTGAGTTGAACCGCCCAGTTAGTGCAGTCAACTTTATTCAAGCGGTTCCGTACTTGCACTCTAGAGCTACTGTTAGTGGTGATTAAATTAAGACCAAATTTTGCCGCACAATAACAAAGGACCTTGCAATGATGTTTCATCTGCACGGTATTAGTCATGTTGAAAAATAACGCTGTGCGTAAGCGCCTCATCATCACATTCCTTTGAAAAGAAGTCATTTTAACAACATAATTGATTTATTTACAAAAAAAATAAAGAATTTTTGGTCAATTTACTTTTGAGACACGATTTAAAGTGTAGGGCACCGTAGGAATCTCGATATTATTTTCGTTTCCGGCTGGGTTTTTACAAATAGTTGGTTTAGCCCAAGGAAAGGAAATCGGAACGAAGACGTGGAATAGAAACAGTAAAATCAGCCTGCAAGAGCAAAAAATGCAAGTTATAGTTTGAGACAACATCACAACTAATAACGATGATCTATTCTTACGAATTTCATACACCAGCAAGTCAAAAACCAGAAGACGGGCCTTATCGGGGGAAATACATAGGTAAGTTTAACTCCTACCACCATCAAGCCTCGGGAGACGTTTATGCCGTTGACGAATACACGTTCCTACTGACCGGCTTCAACTACGACGGTAATGGTGTCGACACGTTCTTCTGGTCCGGTGCAAGCAATCGTCCCGGGCCGCAAGGTTTTATCGTACCGGACGAGTACGGAAAGTAAGTGAACCGTCACTAGCAACATTTTTTTTTAGTTGGATTGAACAACTTGTGTATTTTTTTCCAATTTCAGGACAAATATCCTAGAACGTTACTTCAACAAAGATTTCACGATACGCCTTCCGGATAACAAAAAGATTACGGAAGTGAAATGGTTGGCCGTGTACGATCTGAACTCGCAGAACAATTTCGCCGATGTGTACATTCCGGAAGATTTTGAACCGCCCGTACCACAAAAGGCGGGCAGTTTGACGGCCATTGCTGGTGGACCAATGGTATCGAGCGATACGATCGACATTCTCGACTCTAAAACGATCCGCATCACCGACTTCAGCTACGACGGAAAAGCTGATACCCAAGCGGAGGTCCATTTCTGGGTTGGCGTTGGTCCGTCACCATCGTCCAAAGGTAGCAAGGTACCGGACGAGATGGGTTACCTTGATCCCATACGTGCGTACGATCGCGAAACGATCACACTGGAGCTGCCGGGTGATATGACAATCTTCGACATCGATTGGTTCAGCGTGTACGATGTGGTGGCGCGCCGAGATTACGGCTCAATTCTGATTTCGGACGATCTTAACGTTCCGCCGTCGCTGGTGCGCGTTACGCCCCATACCGAATCGCTGCCGAACTGCCGCCAGCTGCACAAAGATTATCGCGTTTCATGGGAGGTGTTCGGGCCGCAAATTACAATCCAACTGGCGGGAAACGTACAGCAGGATGAATATCTATCGTTCGGGCTGTCCGGCTCGGAACAGCGCAGCCAAATGCTTGGAGCGGACGTGGTTGTCGCCTTCATCGATGGGCACCGTGGATATGCGGTGGACTATAACATCACCTCACTAGCGCCATGTGTGCAGGTGCTCGGCCAAAACAAGGGTGTATGCCGGGACGATGTTGTTGGTGGGCTGGACAGCTATCAGCTGCACACGTTCACTCGGGAGAACGACATCAACACGATCACCTTCCGACGCACACTAATTTCTTCCGACTCGGGCGACAAGGAGTTCCTGTTGGATCGCCCAATGTACGTAGTGTGGGCGATGGGTCGTCTCGATTCTAACAATGAACCCACCTACCACGATGTCTACCCGAAACGAAATGTGCAGGTCCACTTCAACACCTCCGAACCGGTCAACGATTGTTTCAGCTTTACCAGCCGCGAGGCAAACCTGAAGGATGTGTGGGAGCGACAGCAGATTTTCGATCGCTCGGTCCGATCATTCACGGCCACTCTTGGCCCTGCGGGTGGGAAGCGCGGCTACCAGGGCATTACCGGGCATGTCTCTAACGGTCTTGCTTGGTACATCAATGGATTCCTTGTACCGGAACTGTGGTTACGACGTGGCCTTACCTACTCATTCCTTGTACGCGGCGGCAACAATCCGCACTCACCGGAGTTCTACCATCCGCTAGTGATCACGGACGAACCGCACGGTGGTTTCGATCGGCTGTCCGATGCACGGCAGAGCGAAATTAGAGTTCTGGCAGGTGTTGAGTTTACGCGCCGTGGACGTCCGAAACCGATTGCCGCCGGCCCACTTTGCCTTGCGCGCCATCCAGAAGGACAGGATCGACGGTTGGATGATAATTTTGCGACGTTCAAAAAGTTTAACCGCACACTTAAGTGGAACTGCGATTCCGGCGAACCGGCTGTGTTAGAAATAACGCCAAACACCAGTTGGCCGGACGTGGTCTACTATAACAGCTTCACCCACGCGAACATGGGCTGGAAGATACATATTGTCGATAGTTACAGCCAATCAGCACGTAATCATGGCACGAGGTACAGCTTTAATCATTCGATTCGGTTACTTCTTATCACGGGTAGTCTCGTCGTTTGGACATGGTTACAGAAATAAATAAAGAAAAAAACACACAAACTCTCGTGGTTTTATTTTCAGTTCCTTATATGTATCAAATATTTAAACGATTTGAACATGTGTTCAGAGCGTCACGCTCAGTTTAGAGTTATTTTGCACCAAAGAAATAGCTGCTAGTGGTTACCATATTTTCAAAAGTCCCATTGCAAGTGTGTGAAAAAAATCGTAACTAATATTAGCTTGACCAGTATCTATAAACCATCCTTCCAAGAGCAACGATTAACTTTTTTCCAAAGGGTGTTTCCCTAGTCCCTTGTTATCGTTCCAAAAATGCGAACTCTCGAAAGTCCCCCATCCGGTGCAATGGTGATGCGTACGAACGAGGCTGCTTTCTCTTGAGGCAACAAATCTGCAGCAACGAATTCGTGCATTCGATTCGGACCTAATTTTTTCCTTTCCATCAACATCATCCACAAATCTGGTTTATCCTTGCTGGCATATTCCACCATGACGTTGTCCGGAAAGTTGCCCTTGAAATGTTTCGTGTCAATACATACACGCTCTATCCAGCATCCATCGGAAGCACCCAGTTGAAAGGTAGCCCATTCGCTTCCGGGTACCTGTAGAATTCCAGTATCATCGATCTGCAAAACAGGTGGTCGATCAAGCCGACGTGCCGTCTCCCAACCATCGCCCATATTGATGCCGGTACTGGGTTTTATCAAATTACGCGGATGACCATAATGCGCGTTGGAGAACCCAATACAACGGCCCCCATTCAGCATGGCGATCATGTCAATAGGTTTCCTTGCAGACATGCTGTCACTCAAGTTTAATCGCACTGTACCGAAGACACGCAAACGTGCGATCCCGCCATCGGGAAACATATTGACGCGTAAATGATTTACAACCAATGATTGCTTGCCTTTCGGTACGAGGAAGTACTGTCTGCGAGTTTGCTCATACCCCGGCTTTAGCTCTGTACGTGGCAACAATACATCCCAATGATCTGTTCCTATCAACTCCACCATTCCCAGCTCCTCCATAGTACGGCCAGTACCGATATTTGCATCGCCATTACACTCCACCTGGCGAGGAATAGATGTCTGCAGCATACACTTTATCGTTTCGTCCAATGTGCCACCCTGGATGGAAACGCGTGGCACATAATTGCCGGTAAAAAATGCGGTGTCGATCATAAAACCGACAATCTGGGTTGGGGCTCCAAGTTCAACTACGCACCAATCATGACCGGGAATACGTTTGCGTCGCGTTTCCCAACCATCCATCCACTTTCCAAAGGGAGTATACTCGTCAGGGCGAAAGACGGGTTCCGAATCCTTAAGCATCCATTCGGCAGGCGCAAACCAATCGTCCGTAGCGAATAGAATCGATCCGTTACTCTGAAAAATAGTTCAAAACGCAATAGAAAAACGTGTCTTACAAAACTAACAACAGCGAATAGAACACTTCTTACTCCGATCGAGGCCACTTCACTCAGTTCGGTAAATGCCGGTTGCTGCTCCTGTGCAGGTGATGCATGCATAATTTCCGCACCTTGCATGTTCCGACGTCGGATTAACTGTGCATACAGTTCACGTTATGGCAACGGTCGTTCATTCACAGTGCTTTCAATTACATCAGCTTTAAATCAAATTCTTTTCTCTGTATCAACAAAAAAAAATGTAATATAACCGCTAATACCTAGCACCTTGCACGAGTAACGTACAATTTGGACTTTTACATAGAACAATTGCAATAACCAAAGCGCGAACGCACTACACTCTATCGCTCCTTTCTGGCAGTTGGAAGCGCATATTATTGTCTATCTACGTTCTTGTTGAATTTAGAAATTGCTCATACAGACAAACACGTCCCGCGTCTGAGATAAGGAAGGGTCTTACGGTGGCTCTAGACACCACAGTACTACATCAAATAATCAAACATGCAATGAACACACAATGAAGCGGTTGCATATTATTATAATCTTCTAGCTTGGTTCTTCAATAAGTTCCGTTGAATGCTGATTGTACAACTGCAAACACATCCCATGATAAGCCTGAAAATAATAAGAAAACAACAGATTAATCGAAAATATTTGCCCAATTTTACGGTGTCCGATTTAACGGGTGCGTTTTGTTTTTGATTATTCTCTTAAGAAGAAATATATTTTTAATACCAACAAAAACACACAACCGTTTACTTACTTCACAGACATATTATTAATAAGCTTCTTTTAATGTTCTCAATAGTTGGTCGTGTTGTCCATTGTAATTGTATCGACACACGTTCTTGCTTGTTGTGGTTTATTTCATTGTTTTATTTCATTTGATTTTTGTTGTTTCTCTTGTTCGCTTCGCTTATGTTGCTTCGTTTCTTGGATTTCTTAAACCATTCCAATTTTCTTCTCTTTATCTCTGCGCCAAAATGCTGCGTGTGTGTGTATGTTTACCACCCTGCTATGCTGCCATATCTTCTCAAGCCTTTGCATTTGTCACCCTCGTTCGTCGCTCGCTAACGCGATTTGTGTCTTCATCTTTGTTCCTGCGCATATTCTTGCCATCACTATCATCTACAGAACCTTCCTATACTTGTTGTCTATAGTCTTTTGCGATCCGTACAAGACGAAGTAAAGACGAGTATCACATGCCATCATACACAAGTAATTCTGTCCCGCATTTCCGCTCAATCTATAAACCAATCGTGGTTGCCGCCTCTGTTGTGTTTGTCTTTTCATCCAGATGCAAGGCGACGAAGAAGTGTGCTCTGCCACACGGATTCTGCGATACCGACCAAATGTTACAACTGCTTCTGGAGTAAACAAACGAAAGCTCTAATAACAAAACAAGTCGGAACAAGGGCAGCAACAACATAAGTGGGATAAAAGTTTAACTTAATATAAAGAATAGTAATAAAAAAACACTATCGCAAAAGGAATTGTTTTTAAGACGCTGCTACACATAACCGTACCGTACGTACTCTCTTTTGCAAGATGTATCATAATGCGTTTGCACATCTGATTGCCTTATTATGTGTAAACTGCTTTTTTAACACGTCGCTTCGGCGTTTCTCCTTACTACCCCAAAACAGTGGCAGTTCGATCTTCGTTAAGAAAACAATGGCGAACATCTAAAACCGAATTCATATGACACGATCGACAAACGTTCGTGCTACACAACCCATCCAACAGCACCTGCTGCCCCTCACAGGCATTCCAATTGTCTGTGATCTAGCGCACAACTCTTTACAACGACAACAAACGCCACATTCCCTGCCATGCGCCGCAGCATATCCTTTCTGCTGCTCACACATCCTCTTAGCTTAATATTTTAATTGTGTCCTTCTTTCTCTCTAGCTTTAGTTTTTTTTTAATGCATCGTAATTAAGTGCGGTGAGTGTTTGCTTTCGATTTGCTGCTGTCGTTTATTTCTGACCATATTCTGCTTCTATTACTCTCTCCTTTCCTAAGCTTCAGCCTTGCCCACTTAAATGCACAACAGAATAAACGATAAAATGTGTTAAGTGTTATAAATCCCTCATGCATAAAGCTTCGTCGACTGGCACCATCAACCGAACTTTCAATGACCAATAATGCCGTTCATAATCTCTCTGTAATGGGCTGCATAAAGTGCAATTGGAATAGCCGAGACTGAGTGGGAGAGCAAAGTGTTTATGAGAATGGTTTCGTTAACACAACACCTTCTTTTTGAATAGTTTTACAAACATATTTCATTTCGCAAATGAAACTGTGAGTGGAAATTGAAAGCAGGTTATCGAAATGCCGATTCAATACGCGCGCCTACCCCTCAATACATACATACATACATACAGTCGCATTATGCTAATTCAACACAGAAAAGGTACTGCTGTTTTTTTTTTGTTTAACCATTATTGAGCTGCGAAGTATGCTGATATTTTACTTAGCCTTTCTTAATTAAACCTTTGATGCGTTGATTACTTTTTGTCCGATGTGTCCGGTCTACCTTGTGAGAACGATTTTTGTGAACTTTCAATGTATACTATATGTCCGTAATTCTTATTGTTTTGTAATTCTCTCTAATGATAGAATGACTCGAAATGATGATAGACAACGATTCAAAAATGAGAAAAAAAAATCATCAACCAGTAATTTCTAAATGAAACAAATTAGGATTGATTTTGACTATTTTGTCGTTACATCCTCAAGATTGACGTTTTCTTCCTGATACCCTTTTCACTATGTGCAAAATTATTCCCAGTTGCTTATCATCCTGACTGTGCTCTCTCCTTTGCACTGTGTAACAGGCTATCGCCATGTACGCAGGGATTCGTTTTATTTTACACTGCTTCATTCCGTTGCTAGAATCGTTTACCCAAAACACCGGCCTAACTGGTTTATTTCACTAGAATCTAGAATTAACGATGTACTTCCTTTTTCACACTCCTCATCATTCCAAGCGCACGCAGTGCGTCCCACTCTTTCTGTTCTCCGCACACTATCGCATTCAAAATACATCGCGCACACTCATTCTAACGCACTCATACTTGGGCTCATTCACACGACATACCCGCACTCAAACACATGCATGGCGTTTTAGTAGTTATTGTTCTTGTGTATAGTGCCGTCGTTGAAGCCAACACTCCTGATACTATTGTTGGGGCGGATAACGATCGGATTGCTCTTGATCATGCGTTTCCTGGGACTGCTAGGCCTGGGGACATTTGGCAAATCAAAACAGTTGCTACTTAACGACAAATGAAAAATGCAAAAACCAAAATGAAAGATCCGATTATTCGCCAAACCATTATTCCCATTCAATCGAAGGGACAAAGTGCGAAGGAAAACTCAATCGCAACGTGATCGCACATCAGCAACATCAACTTGTTTGTCTTTTCGCGCAGAATATGAACTGTGTAAAGCTGTTTCAACTTCATGTGCTTAAATAACATGCAGTGCAATGCGATTGGATCACCGTACATCATCTCGTCTATCCTAGCTACCTTGTGTGGCCACTTAATCTTGACACACTCTTTCAGTGAAAGATGTACCATCCATTACGACGGCCCATTATTCGCCAAGCTACAAAAGGCGGGTTCTTTTCATTTTTAGCCATTTGATTGTTTCGTCTTACTCCTGCTCCTTTCTACTGTATGAACCGAAACAAGCGCACAAAGCTTATGTTTCGCTCAAACGCTATTTCTATCAATTCGTTCGCATTTCCCAATCGCTTTACAGAGTATGCCAAAATATTGCGCTTCTCTCATCACTTTCACACAACTCCATATCCCTTACAGTTCTTTTGTTCTTCGCCTTGCCCAGGAAACTCTATCAATAATAATAATAATAATCATTACAATTAGAATAATGTTTAATTATCCTCACTACTACTATTACTATTGGCTAAAACTTATCCTGAAATATGAATAAATTATTGGTTGCGGCCACGGCGATGATGTTTTCGAGCGGATGCCAAGCAGTGTGAAGAATTCGTTTGTTGAAGGCCAAACAATCAACGCTGATCTCGTCCTTTTTCCGCTTGCCACCGGTGCAGACTTTGCGCGGCTTCAACACTGTCTTCGGTTTGATAATGTCCCGGGACGCTTCCAGCGTTACGTCCTTACTCGTGTTACGATCAAAGATGCGGAAGAAGTTGTTGTAACTGCCGGTCATAATTGCCGAATCGCTGCCATTCCAGCAACATTCGAACTTGTCGAAGATACAATCATTCTCGTACAGCGAGCACAGCTTTGTACGGAGGTATTCATGAACCTGGCAGAGAATGGATAACACATAAAGTTAATAGTAAAATATGTCGTCGTCAAAACATTTCCCCAACGATCGCTGGAATTCACTTACCGGATACGTTTCAATGGGTCTCGTTTCCATGAGCAAATCCCACACCTTAATACTCAGATAGTCCCGCGAGATCATGTAGCGCCCGGAGTTGCTCAGCTTTACATCGCTAATAGAACTGATTATTTCGCGGAAAAAACTTTTATTTGTTACATCCACATCTTCTGGCTCCTCGAACAGTTTTGCATGCTGGTCGCATAACGCCGAAGAGCGCATATCACATAACCTAATTGTACCCTTGCTGCTCGAGTAAACGAACACGTTGCAATCTGTCGGATGGAACTCGGCCGCGGTGATCACTTCTGTCAGTTCCTCCATATTTGCCGGCTTAATGTCGACAATATTGAAACTCTGGTCTGTAATTTCTAGATGCCACAGGTTAATCCGGAGATCATCCGCCGATAGGTATGTTTCCTGATCTGAGTTCACCGAGATCGAGTTAATGTGATAGGTATGTGCGTTCGCAAAAATGCGACGTGGCGACGCTTCCACCATCAGATCCATCGGTTTGATCGTTGGAACTCGCAGCGCATTGATCGAGGCCGGATCGCGAATGCTACCATTGTCTTCCCGCGTGTTGTAACCCTCCACACGCTTGTCGCGCTCGGACACCTTCCACAACTTGATCGTTTTGTCGTTGGTCGAAAGCAGAAAATGTGACTGATTCTTTCGCTTCAGCCATCTGATTTTATTGATCTTCTCCTCGATCTCGAGCGACTTTAAGTAATCAAACTCTGGCTCGTGCGATTGAAACGTGGAATACACGTTATATTCACCACGTCGCGGTGTGGATGCCTTCGAAGACGGATCTCTCTGAGGAAGAGAAGGAAAAAAAATCAGTACATTACAAACATGACTTTTCGTAATGAAATTATTAATTTTGATGTAATTTCCAATTTAAGACTAGGTGCAGAAGACTATTTTTTTTAATTGTACAACACAAAAGAGTGCAAAAAGGCTGTTTCATATGTATCACACGATCTAGGTTAAATATCCAACCTCTGAGTACCCTGTGGGCAAAATCACGAAAGCTTCTATCAAAACACTGAGCTCACTACAATTATGGAAGCGAAAAGGAAACATGACCGGTTCGGCATCATGTCAGCTTGTTTGGTTACGTAAAATTGTACCAACTTAAACAGACCACGAGCATAAATCAACCGGTGAGGAAAAAAAACTGTTTGCAACCGGTCGCCAAGTTGCTGTACTTTCGAATCCTTAATCAGGTGTGTGTCAATGATCCACACGTTTTCACATCGTGAGAACATTACAAAAATTGTCCATCTGCCTAACTAAACATTTTCGAGTTCATTGCTTTTACGAGGAAATATTCTTACCTGAAATATAACAACCCTTCCTCCTTTGTCACCGGTAGCCAAAAGTTCACCATCATGATTAAACTCGACGCAGGAAATGATGTCGGCTTCGGTAACATCATCATCCAGGGCACCCTTTATCTGTGAAAAGCACCACGATGTTTCGCCATTACCTAGAGTGTGTTTGTGTGGGATGAAAGATAACACAAAATATAATTAATAATTTATGTATTTGAGTTGAATACAAAAACAGGAACTCAATTGAAAAAAAATAACATTAATATTCCTTCTTTCCACCTTAATATACTTTTCTGTATCATTCTTTAACAGGTAAATTTTTGCTAAATTAAAGACCGATTTCCCTGTGCGCCGTGATTTTGTTTTTCTTTAGAATGCCAAGAGTATGTTTTGATTTTTTTTGTTCTTATCTGCAGTGTACTCATATGTTTTGAGCAATAAATCGATTGATTGCAACATTTTGTGACCTAAGACCATCACGAAAGATAATCAGTCGAATGTTACGTACGGAAGCATCTTGCGTTTTTTTTTGTTGTCCTTATCAATCTATCATGACAGATATGGTAGAGAAATCAGTAATATCTACCTTGTAAATCCAAAATTTTCAATGTTAAAAGTGTTCAATATTCAATGGCAAAAAGTTTAATGCAACAGAAAACCCGCAAATTTCAATTGTCTGATTTGGAAAAGGATTTTTCAATCATTTTTCGATTTTGATAACTTCATGTTCACTTCGAAGTGTTAATCACTCCTTAGCATAATAACCTTCTCGCTCGGTTCAAACTAAACCTTGCGCTAGTTAGATATACATTTTCATAGAAAGGTAATAATCGAACAGTGACAATGTTACACCCAAAAAGAATAATGTGCCGTGATTGTGAGCGCTAGATTAGATTACTTGCACTAAGAATAACACTGCGCAACCAACATTTCCTTATCATTCGGTTAGGATTCGGTCTAGAAATAGCTAGGTAAGTGCACAACACTCCCAGCCAGCACTGATTTTTCGTATAAGGCAGCATCACGGCATAAGGTGGCTGACTTGGAACTAAACAAATCGAAAAACATTTTACGAATTTCCTGTTTCTATTGCCATAACCTTGCCACACCAATCAGGCTGTTAAGCCTTCCACAGCGCACTGAATTATCTCTTTGAACCGCGGGCACTTCCTTCCCTAAGGCGGAAGGCGACAATTTACTAGGTACATTATAGGCAAAATGGGATGACATCGATTGGAAATTAATGTCACCTTGCCAGCCGGTCGAAGATGACTGCTTAGCCAACAACACGACGGTTCTTGGCGGGATTCTCAACTACTCGGATTATCCACCACCCTTGCCTGAGTAGATAAATGTGCTTTGACATAAAACTCAGTTCCCTTTAGAATCCTTTTTTTAACATCATGTTAAATTAATGTAAAATGTTTTAATGGACCTTCCCGTTTGCCCATAAGGCACATCGTAAGTAAAGCACGGGAAAAAGGCCAAACAATCCTTAAGAAGCAAAAAAAACAAACGAATGAAAAACCACAACGGATGTATTTATCCGAGTGTCACATAAACGTTGTGGTTTTGTGCATTTTATATCGATTTTTCTGCTTGTCCATGGATACTCATTCATGGTTCGTCATTCGCACAACTAAAAGAGTAAGAACCACCGGTTTCGAGCTTACGTTTTTGTTACAAATTTAACAAAACGTATGTTTTAATAATTTATTTATAGATGTTCTACAAACTTCTTTAGTTCGAGAAACAATTGCTGAAATATATTAAAAACTAACTAATAATGACCCGTCTTTTAACTATGTATATTTGCTAGTAAAGGGTCATATCTAGCTTTATCACACTGCTCACGAGATTATGTACAAATGGTTTTGTTGTTCTTTTTATTTTAATTGAACAACCACAACACAATTGAATCGGTGCCAAAGCTAAAGAGAATCAACCTATTTTTTCAACGGTAAAGAAAAGGCGTTATCCTAGAATACAAAACGGCACAAGGCCAAGGATGCCCATCATATTTAACTATGCTGGGCTAATATGGTTGTGGTATTGATTTTCATCAACCAAATCCCATTTAGTGATCCTTAATTTTAGCTTAAGTGAGTTAATGTCACAACTTAGCTATTGGCCAAGATGTGCATCGCTAATCCTATTTAAATGAGTGTTTATAATCATGGTTTATCCCAAAATTGTCTAACCTAGAATTGCGTTTTCTCCTTTTTGAAATAAATGTTCTCGACAAAAAAAGCTTTATTAAGTTGTATTTTCTAGGAACAAAGTATTTAACTGCAAATATTTAAGAACATTTTTCTTAATAGAACAACAAATGACATCATACAATAAACAATCATAAATGCTGCATAACATCTCGAAAGCAGTAACATATTCGTAAATTTACTATCAAACACATGTGTGCCAGGTTTTTAGAGCTTGACAGTATTTTCTTGTGTACTTTAAAAAAGCGGTCAGACAATGTGCATAAACAGACGTTCTTTGATGCAACAGTATTTCGACCTTTGTTGATCTAACCAAAATTTTATTAAAAAACTATGTTATCAAAATATTTTGATAAAAACATTTTTGTTGGTTTTGTTGGCGGGGCGGCCCGGTGGTGCATGTGGAAAACGGCGCCCGTCCACACGGCAGGGACCGGGTTCAAATCCCATCCGGACCGTCTCCCCGTAGCATGGACTGACTATCCTGCTACGTGGTAAAATAAGTCTTGATACGGCCAGGCCGTTCTAACCAAGCAAAAAAAAAAACATTTTTGTTGGTTTATTTTTTTACTACTGTTAGTAAAGCTATTTTGTACCATGAATATTTACAACTGAATATTCGTTTTTACTACAAAATGAACTTAAGAATGGCAGAATGATCTTTCTTTAAGTAACGATCACTTTGTCCCCTGTACTTCTAATCGAAACAATTAAGAAATCTTTTTCCTATGCTATGCTGTACATGTGCGGATTTTATTTATTTGGTAATGAAAAATAGCAAAATTATGCTATTTTTTGCATACATACTAAAGCAAATACAATCCAATGCATTTTAATGTAATATAGTTCATAAAGTGTAATTAAAAAAACATCTGAAAGCAATAAAATATTTACTTCATACGTTCATATTTCATATGAATCGCTTTTGCCGGTGCTATTTTTTTCTTCTCTAATCAACATGACAACCGACCACGTGTTGACGAACCCTGTCCTACGTCACTGACTCAGCTAGTAAAAGTGTATTATACATGGGAACAAATCGTCCATCACGCACACACTGACAGCACAGCGCGCGAATCCGTTTTCTTATTCCTTTTATTTTGCAGAAACTAACACACGGAGACTGCAAGCATCTTCTTCTAATGCCCTTACTCACTTACACACCTATTTCTGTCTGTTCGTGATAGCAACATTAACGTTACTGCTACACCGTTCTGCCTCACGGTGAAACCACTTGGTAGGGTACGATTCCGATAATCTACGCCGTGTGAGTATGTACAGATCTTCTGCGAATCTCTGCTCCTCTCCTTGGGAAAAGTACTACAAACGTCAAAGAATTGTGTGCTGAAAAACGGAACGCAGATATGACCAACACACCGATACACACAGCAAGAACGTAGCTAACAAAATCCTGAAAGTGAGGTTAGGATCATTTGTTGTCACAAGGGCCAAAGGTCAAAGAGGCTTCATTTCGAATAGATTTTGAGTTTCTACATTCGATCGAATTCCGCAGATGCTAACATCTTTACACCACATCCATATCCCTGGTCATGTATCATAAATCACACCTAAAATATACACTCACCGGCCATGTCAAATCCAGTCGCAACCTCTACCGGAGAGAGACTTCATACAAGAACGAACTGTTTTCACTGCGTTTGGTTGTTTCAACAGAATCACCAGTAGGTTACGTTATCGTAAATTTCTTCGGCACTAGCTCTGCTTAAGAATGATTCGTTGACAAGTGTTTCCAATAACCGAAACAATCTGGTTTGTGATAGAAACTTCGGCAACTCGGATTCACGGAACAGCTGAAGAATGCAGAAACTTAGCAATTAAATGCTGTTGCTTTCCAATAATATTGCGCACTTATGTTTTATTCACTTTGGCAAATACAAACGGCAAATACAACTAGGTCACACAATAACCAGTAATCTGATAATAGGAAAAAATAAACAATCAAAATGAAATAAACGTAGTCAGAAACGCGTGAATCACTTTACACTTGTATACGTCTTGACACCACGCATTGCGTCTGTTACAACATCGCTAAATAGTCGAATGCTGGTACGCTGTTGCCTTTCCTGCTTAAGACAGGTAGGCACATAATTTCACCTATTTCTATAGACTGTGCTCATGCACGACCACATGGTACTTATAAGAAAATCAGAAAAATACACCATACCACTGCACTGTCTAAATGTCTACCAAGAAGCTCTCCGCGATAACCTAGGGTGAGTGTGTGACAGCTCACTTTTCTTCTACACAACAAGGTCGACTTGCTTCCGAGTATGGTTAAAATTTGCTGACCATCAGGTACAGAACCACCCACCGACCATGGCTAAAACGCAGGTACAAATGTTGCCAACAATCTTCTCGTGAAAAAGCTCAATGTTTCTTTAACACGCCAATGCACACTTCTCAAACACAGTCACCCGCTTCGCGACCACACATTTGCTTCCTTTTCGACCAAAAAATCACCACTACTAAAAGAGCACATCTCGCAGGAACAGAACTTCTGGATCCATCGTTTGATTAGATTGAAACGGGCAAAAGAGAAGAAGAAAAATAATAATATTACAACACTAATAACTATACACTTTTATCAACTCTCTGTCCGTTCTAATCATCAAAGCAAACGATGGTTATCTTCCTGTCCAATGGACCAATCCACACTTCGACCGTTCCAATGCGTACCGCTTCCGATAAGCTAGGATTGAGAGCGTGCAGGATATGAATGTCGCCACTTGTCAAATCACCACTTGGAAACTGCCTCTACTAGTGTGCGAATCATACATTGACGACGTCGCAGGGTAGCAGGCACTGCTGATTTCCTTTACCAATGCGGTATTTGCCAAAATCGATCACTTCTTGTCGTGCCATAAAAATCGAGTTACAAATTAATGATGTGCTTCTGTGAAAACTAGCTTCTCACACAATACACGAGACCGGAATAGCGCACATCGTTATTCGGATGCGTGGTATTCGTACAAAAACCGACACTCTCAACAGCGTTCTTTTTCCTACGAGAAGTTTGCACGGCCACCATTGCACACTGTCGCAAACGCACACACAAACACGCACGCATACACGGGCGCACACACAGGCTCAGCTGCTAAATCGTGTATGGAAGAAAAGCACAAGAAAACCTACGAAACATCCGACACACCACCGTTTTTCTCGTGACAAACTAAAACTCGTGACACGGCCACTTTCGATACGTTTCGTTGTATTGCGTAGAATTAATTCTACATAAAATATCGAGAGAAAATGCGAATACAGCGACAGCCAACCAAGCTCCAACAAACACGATGAAAAGAGGAAGAAGTGAACAAGTACAGCTGTCAAAAATCGCGCGTTCCCAATTGACAATAAAGTCAGGGATGAGCAATCAACCGCTCGCACTATCTTTATGTCAATAAAGAATGAAGCCCTCAAAATTGATTCCATCGAACAGCGTAATCATTTTCAGAATAGATTATCTTGAATAAATCGTTTTTGTTCAATGATTTGTGCATCTGATCTGCAATGCAGACATCATCTTGAAAGAATAAAGTCATTTAAATGTAACGCTTTGTAACGCCATTTTAATTTAAGTTTTCCGTCAATGGCGTGAAGAATGGCGAACGAATGAAAAAATTTTAACTAACTTTCTTATGGTAAAAAATACTTATATCGATGCTCTTGTATCGAACAACTGTCATTAAAACTTTCATGTTCTTGAATGCCTTGAAAGATTATTGAAGACTATCTTTAATTCCAAAACATAAATAATTAGTTTTTTCGTTTTAATATTCTTTAACGCCATTTTATTCGAGCGTATTTTATAATATTAACTGCAAAACCGATGACCGAAAGTTGGTAAAAATTAAATCTTCACAAGCTCCGACCATTCGCGTAGCATCGACCACTGTGCTGTTTAGTCCATAGTCGAGCAGTTTCGGCTCACTGTTCCGACAATCGAGGAGATTTTTCTCACTATGGCCCATTTGAATTATTCACTAGCTATAATTCAAATGCAACGACATAGGTTAATTTGAACAAATTTGGCTTATATCTTCCGTTTTTGGAAATAAATAATAGGGTCCATTGAGTGTTCAATGCTGCACATTTCATAAAACAATCGTTTTCTTGTTCTTATATAACGAATAGGTCTTATTTCTTTAAACTATTGATAACTTAATCTCGGATGTAACTTACATTGGTGGACATACATTTTCTTCGCTAACGAATAGTTTAGAAGCAACTGAATTTTTGTTGCTTTATTGTTGAAAATGGATTGGAAGTAGTGCTGTTTTTAGCAAAACATACTCCATAAGTTGGTTCTTAATCAGCACCAAAATATATGTGCCAGAAAGCTTAAAAAAACTGTAGGTATTGCACACAGGAACAAATATAACACCCATTATTTGAAGGCCATTACTTACCACTGTTACTACTGCTGCTGTTGCTGCTACTGCTGCTGAATTGCTTTTTAGTTCCATTGACGGCCGTATTGATCATGTATCCTATCTTCGTGAAGCTGGACTGTCGTATCACAGGTCGAGGTGGTATTGGCGGTGGCATATTGATGGGAGGACTGTTTGGAGGACTAGGGCTGCTGGTCAACGTGTAGCTGTATCCCTCAGCCGTTCCGCTGGCCGTACTGCCTGGAATGGTTACCGGGTTCGTTGTCGATCGTCCCCATCGCCCAATTGATGACGCATTCTGTCTAAAGCTCGTCTGTACTTTAGCTGTACGAAGAAGAGAAGTTTAACAAAAAATCAATATCGTAAGCTAATCATACAACAGTCAAAGCAAATATGCAGCCACAGCTCGCATACATATCTGAACATCAATCCTATCGCCATTAGACCTGTTTTCAGTTCGACTTTTCCATTCCACTGCGTGCCACAGTATAGCACTATAAGGTGAAATAATTGAAAAAGATAACAAACGATTTCAGAGCGATAAGAACATCCCATCATTGAGTTCGTGCAGCCCCACCCATAACCCATTCTTGTCCCGTTATCTGTGCGAATAACAATTGCCGCGTGTAATAAAATTTTACCGTGTCACTTTGCCTGCCAGACGGCGCGATACACTTGTTATTCCACACACTTGGAAGTTGTTTACGATTTCTATAAACACCTCCTAGCTACTAGGTGATCTATCTTACTGTTAATGCGGTCATGAATTGTACATTGCAAATAAAGTAAGAAGAACCGTTTTCGGCCCGGTCAGGGTCATTTACTACTTAGAAAAGTGATGCTTCATCACTATGGAAAATCTACTACAGGAAAATGTACATTATTCAAATTAATTCGTACGTGCAATACTTACACTTCATCGATCGATCGAAAGCAGTTGATGCTTCAAACGGTCAGAACGAAGATGTCGGGGATGCTGACGTTGCTGTTTTATCAGAACCATGAAGCGGGAGCAAAAGGAAAGAACAAATAATGGTGGTACGCTATTTCACTGGAGTGACCACCGCGTTCTTTGAAAGTTGATAGCACTAGGCATCAGTTTCTGCTGTGCCGCTATCCAGAGAAGATGTCAAGGACGCTATAACGAGAAGCAAAATGATAGAAAAGTTAGTCAATGTTTTCTGAGCTGGAATGCAAATTCATATCGTGCCATCAGAGCCAAATATCTAACAACAACAATTCGCTTGAACTATTAATATGCAATATATCTATTTATTTGCCTGATACCGTGTGTTTCAGCTTATTCTCTGAAATTTAGTTTGCATTAGTCATCGATATTAGGGCGGCTCGGTGGTGTATTTGATAAACGTCCACACGGCAGGACTGGGGATCAAATCCCACCCGGACCGTCCACCCGTAGCAAGGAGTGACAATCCGGTTACGCGGTAAAAAATAAGTCTAGTAAGTCAGAAATGGCCGGCGTGTCCTTAGAGGTCGTTAAAGCCAACAAGAGAGAGAGAGAGAAAGAAATAGAGAAAAAAGGAGAGAAAGAGAAAGAGAGAGTCATCGACAATAGCGAAATAGCGAAAAAATAGCACTTCAATAAATAATATGATAGATTAGATTTTTGTTTATGTATACTACAGGCTTTAGTTCTATATTTTTTCTCCATTGCAAGTGTGATGTTCAGTTTACTAGCCAAAGCTCATCCAGAACATTTATTTTTTTAATCCTTCAAAAATATGCCAGTTTTCATTCGAATTATCATAATACTAGATACAAAGTACTTTTCGTCCCTTAACTCCTTTCGGAGGAATGCAGCTTCCTATGAAGTTTCAGACACATTCAGAACAGAAGAAAGAAAATAGATTCAGCAGGCTTGCAGCAATAGGCCATATGTTTCATAACTCAGCATATCCTGGAGGACTTAAACAATCCAGCGATTAGTAAATGCCCAACAACAATAGACTATGGTTTCATACCCAGTTCGGGTTTGCCTATTCCAATTACTGGAATTGTGCCAACTTCCTTTGCTCATTTGTATGTCCACGGCTCACGTGTGGAAATGTATTGCCAAGTGCCGGAGACTACTCCGGTTGCTTAGTAGTGTAGGTAGCAGTCTTCACACGACAAGTCCGGTACCTAAATCCCAAATCCCAGCACTTTCCCACAACAACAAAACAACGGCCACGTGGTAAAATTATGTCTAGTGAGACATTAGACGAGAGACAGGCCAAGAAATAATGATTGCAATCAGTACAAAAAAAAACCCAATGCTATCAAAACTTCTGAAAACATTGATGTTTGCTACTGTATCATGTTTCTCACGACATGCTCAAAAAAGTAAAGTCCATCTTGGGTGAAGCTTACGCAATGAAGTCATCGCCAACAATTGCCACATTTGTTTGCGCCGCTGCCGGGTTTTTTTAAGTCTATGGAAATGGTTGACCGGTAATGCTTCAAATTGCCGTCAGACCATTGCTCACGTGAGCTCCGCTTGCAGTTCAAGTATCATTGGCAAACTGCAACAAAAGTGCACCGATTAAATGCACCTTCACTGGTACGCGCGTATACCAGTTCCGGCAAACTGGCACTTACAGACAGGGGTGGTGTTGCAGGTAGTTACTGATTGTTATCGTGCGATTAGCGTAATCTGCCCAGTTACTTCTCTCTCTTTTTGTTTGTCTCTCTCTCTCTCTCTCACTCTCTCTCTTTCTTTCTCACGCGCCCGCGCTTTACTCCATCATCCTCAGACGATCGGATCTAATCTTGCCGGATGATCTTGAGATGATTATGCCTCCGACATGATCTTTACAATGCAGAGAGCTTGTACGCATATACGCACACACTTCACTATTGCGCCATTCATGTCCGGTATCAGGGCGGGTGTATAGATGGGCAAGGGAAGGTAATCGACGACCATCTGCCGCGCAGTTAGTCAGTTTGTTTAGCGCCTGTACGACAAGTCTTGCGCCATACCGTGTACATTGAAGTGTTTCATTTCTCTATATCTATCGTCAAAGCACGTGTTGCAAGCGTTTCTTTTGATTGGACGATGAATGTAACAATTTACACTGCGGCAAGCAAGAAAATCAAGGTATTTCAAACAAAACAACAACAAATAGATGCGTTTTGGATGGATAAGCAGCAAATAAATAGTCCATATTTTGAAAATCTAAGAACAACTGTCTCAATAAAAAAAGTGAGTAAAATAGAAAATAAACTTTAGATGATGTCTTTACGTATATGCCATTGGATTTGAAACACTGCTACTCATGAAACAATAAACAAAAATAGATTTTAATTCTTCACGGTCAGCACAAAGTGACGCATATTCACATTTGCGACCAAATGTTACTTTTCTGATTTGCAGTTTGGGGAAATGATTTGTTTGGTACATCTTCAAAATCACTATTGCCCATTATAATAAATGAGGCGAGTATCATTAACGCACTTGCCTTGGCCTCAGTTACAAAAGTGTGACCATGTTGGCCGTACTGCGTAAAGACAGAGTCTAAATTAACTGCTTAAACAAACTTTCGACCCCATCATGATGAACCGCCACATACACAACAAAAAAAAAGCCTTGCCCGAATAGGAACTAATGGCGGGATGATGGTCTAAAACACACACATGGCACGTTGCGTACCATAAATATCTTCGTTAAGTGTAATTTACGCACGTGCAAACAAAAACCCGTAGCGAAGATTTGTTTTTCCGTGAAACGCCGTCCGTCAACGCCAACGCCTGGTAGACGTTAAGCGATCCGCCCCATTTCCCGAAAACTGTCTCAGCGTTCCAAAAACGCACGCCAGATCATTGCCATCATCATCATCATCGTCAGTTTTGCTGTAACGCGTCGTTATCGCGGTACGACGTTGTTGCTGTTGCTGTTGTGTTATTGTTTTCCCCTCCGCGGTCCAAGGCCACCGAACAGGCTGAATGCGTGTCCAGCAAACGCAAAACCATCACGAGTTGGAAGACGGTTGCAATAGGTTGAAGGGATTTTGTGCGAAGCTTCGAATTGATGGATAAACTTTGATCGATCGATCGATTATTCACGGCACTTCGGTTGCAGACACTTGGCGGGTAACAGTAGACACGCTGCTAATCAGATTTCAAGACCAATCCATTTCTCACACCTCTCTGTTCGTATTCTTTGTAACTCTTCTTCTCCTAGGGCTAATTAATGTCGCATAAGCGTTAATCGTGACACGGTTTTTGGCTGTATACATTTCGTGCTGTGCGGCAGTAGCACATCTATTCCCTCAACAATTTTAACCACGCGAACCTCATACGTCTGAGTAGAGTTTGTGATGCAAAGTGCCCTGAAAAATGTGCATCTTGTGCATCAAAATAATCACATCGGACAGAAATAGTGTGCAAAAAAGTTGCAAGAGATTTAAAATGAGCATATTTTTGTTTTAGGAACAAAGAAGTTGGGACGAAATTGTAAATAGAGAAGAAAAGCGATTTGTGCAAACAAGTAAGAGAAGGAGAAAGGGAGGATGAGATAGTGAGGGAGAGAGAGAGATAAAGAAAGAATGTATCAAGAAAAGAAGACGGCGTTTGAAAGGTAGGTCGGTGGAGTAAACATACGCAGTGACGGCAACCTTCGCCCCAATCGTACTCGATGTCAATGGAAAGGAAGGCAAGTAAGTAGCGCGAGTGACCGACTCCGTCTGTTGGCGAAGGTGCTGAGGGATAGAGGTGGACAATATGACCAAACATGGCAGAGACCGGTCGTCGGGCGGTCAGGTCGCCGAGCGAACCAGTATGCCCTACCCGGTGGCCATAACCTCGACGGATAGATCGGACGCAAAGACACGATCGATACGGTTCGAAGGCTCTAGTGGTGCAGCTACGTGCACATGATCGTGAGCTTACCGATTCAAAGGATCCCCTCCTCAAACGCTCCTCAAATCTGTGTGCGTTCTGTGTCCTCTACGTGCAACCTGCACGCACGAGATCGTTCGCCCAACCAGCACCAAACGGATGGCACGAGTGTTTGCAACTGTACACGAATAGTTGCTGTTTTATCTTTCTACCGTGGGTCAGACCGATTTGATTTATGGTCGCGCACATACCGTGCACAGCATTTCTGTACATGCTGGCTAAAAAGCGAAGCAAAGCGAGATAACTATTGCGATCAGTTTGCGTTTGATGCCAGAGCGGTTGCGGTAATGCGATGTGGTGAGGTTTAAATGAGATCATTTATGGCATTAATTTAGCGCGGGTTGTATGAAGAAAATTTAATTTAAACAGCCTGATTATTAGCTCCCTAAATAAGATTGGAATCTAAGATCGCGATAAAAGATCTTCTTACAAGTTCGGACTGTTTCTCTACCGCAATGTTAATGTAGGTCGAGTATGTCGTTTTACCGAAATGGTGTTGGGCTTGCAGAGGACGAGCGTATCAATATGCCGTTTTGTTTTGTGACGACGTTTGGTTTTCCCGTCCAAACACAAAAAATATCACAATCACTTGCTACGAAAAAAAAATGGTTGTCGTCGGCTTTACTGCCGGATATTTACAAAGTCCCCCGAGAATGCTACCCCATCAGACAGCGGAAAGCTGCTAATTAGCGTTTCCAATGATATTGAGAAATTTACACCATAACGTTGTACAGCTTCCATCCCTTCACAGGAAGCATCGGTTTTACTGGACAAGCGATAATGACATTGATAACCAGATATTTCGTTTATGCGCTTCGTAATTAATTATCGTTTCCATATTTTTTTCACACGGCACACACCGAAAATAGAAATGCTTTCGTGGCAAACTTTCAAGGTTGCAAACAAAATGGAGACTGCTTACCTTTTGTTGTTTTTTTTTGTGTTTCTGTGCATTCACTGTACACCTTCAATTTGGAGCAACAAATTGGTTGCGATTCGGACAACAATTCTACACTGCACTTCCGGTACGGTTGTATTAACCTTCGAACCCGTCGCCGCGGTAAGGACACGATACGCTGAAGATGGGTGTGAATGTGAAACGTTTAGCTTTCAGGCAATGCTTGCCAACCGTCGTGGCTCCTTTCCACCGGCTTTTGATCGTGTAAATCGAATTCGGCAGGGGTTCCCCAACGATCGACCGTGGGGTCGTACGGTGAGGCATCCACAGCAAGATCGTCACAAATGGTCGACAATATGGTGCTATGATGCTCGGCAATACTCGCGATCGTGCACTTCCTGAAGCGTTCTCCAGTTCCGTTAAACGGACACGAAACCTTATCAGACTTTACACCAAACACACAGCAACAAAAGGTGATATCACAAAAATTGCACTGTACTGATAATAGTTTGTAACAGATATCGATAACTTCAATGTCGCTGCAATGCAATCAATGTTTAAAAATTGTTGACACTGTTCCAAAATAGCAGATTCCAAAATGTTTTACAATAACCTGTGAAAGAGATTGAATTTTGGTTTCAGTTTACTTTTTGCGTGCACTTTCCACAATTGGTTCTTTCATAATTTTCTGTGTGTTACCGTTTGAACAACTAATGAACACAAATCACTTCAACGGGTGTATCGGTCTGACTCTTATTTAGGTTGTTGTTGTATAAATCCAGAAAACTTTTAATCCAATCACACCATTTCATACCTCTGCTTATGGTTGAAGAACACACACAAACAATGTAAATTATAGTTACAAAACATTCACAGCAAAACTTCACTATACTAACAATTACTTAGGTAGATCATTTTAGACAGGAAAATATTTCACAATTCATGAAACTCACGCAAGGTGTCTCAACGACTGTTGAGAACGGGACGTAATTTATGAATCCAATATAATTATCACTATCGTACTAAATGAGAAAATCCACCACAGGAAGGTAAAAAACAAACCGCTTCACGGTGAAAGATACTTGAAACTTCTAAGGCTATGTTTTGTATTCTCAACCTGAACTTGGTCAAGCTGATTAGTCGCTGGCTGATAGCCTGCCCGAAGATAGACGATGGGAGTAAAAACAAAACAACTTTAAGATAAGAACCTTCTTCATAATGGAAGTTTACAACAACAACAACAAAAACACACACCTAGAAGGCACGATTCAAATCTTTCATCGGTCTGAAACGTAAACGTCCGTTGTTGCATTGGAAAGATGAATTATGGATCTGTGTTACGGAATTGAGATGATTCGTTGTACACGCCTGAATGAAGCCACAGGACATGAAGCGTGCGTCGGACAGTACGAACGGTTCGAGAAGGTATCCTAAAGCGTCACAAAACACTTTCAACACAAACGAATCACAATGGAAAGAAACGACATTGCCGCTATGTTGTTGTTTTTTTTTTGTTGCTGTGAACATTTTTCATACACTTGCTGTTCAGAGCGTGTTTGTGTGTGTGTGTTGTGATCTACCCTGTATTGAATAGGGTCCAGCTATAAGATCACAACCGACATCTGACCAAGGATCCCAATGCAGATACTGTTTATTTTTATCCATACCACCATGTCACTCCGTGTCACTTCCAGAAGTAGGACGGCCATGTGACTGTGCTAACAATAACATACACACACACACAGACACAAAAAACGCACATTCTTTACCTATCACGGTACAGCATCTGCTGTATGACGATCGGATGATCGCGATCAACGTTTATTCACCACCCACGTAGACGAATCGCTCGATGCTGTTCGCTGCCGAACAACAACACACTGTTGGCAAACATGCGAACGTTCAAAGATTCGAACAACTCGGCGCTCCTCGACTGAATGAAGTACCATGCGGCCGAACGCAAGCATCCAACCGACAAATCCGACCGACTAACCCAATCGTCGAGGTGAACGCATCACTGAACAGTGTGTTTGAATGCTCTTTTTCACCGTAGGAAGAAACGGCCCGAGAGAGCAAGAGGGACAGAGAGAGAGAGAAGAATAAAGAGAAAGAGATAGAGTGTATGTGTGAATGTGGAAAAGATAACACACTAAAAAAAGAACACGCGCGCACAGTTTGGCCATGTGCGATAGCGGATCCGCGTGAAGAGGATCCGCGAGTATCGTCTATCTCGTTGCGTCGTATCAAGTACTTTACACGAAACCCCTACGAACTACACCCACAACAGACACAACACACACACGCATACAGTACAGGACAGGAAACGCGCTGTGCACGGAAACACTAGGAATGCCACACGGTGTGCCTTTGAGCGGTAGCATGCATCCGAAGTTCCTCCGAACACGGCTTCCACGGCAGATCCGATCCGATGGAGACGCACGATTGTTGTTGACTCACATCGTGGGAAGCGCACGCGTGCGTGTTTGCATTTTTTGCACAATTTCATGCTCTTTTTTTTGTGTGTAGCGTTTTTGCGTATGTTTTGTTATTTTAGTCAAAAATCATACCTCTAATTATTACGTGAGTGTGTGTGTGTGTCTGTGTTCTTTTTATTTACCCATTGGCGGTACCGGCATTTCATAAGATTGATTGTCGGTGAAATTCGAAGGGTGTAATCGAACCACTTCGGTTCCAATTTTGCCTGTGTGTACGTACGTGTGCTCTGGCTCAGTTTCTTTCCGGTAACCGCAAAAACCACAAAGCCTACAGCACCGAGTAAACACAATCCGACCTGTACAATTTGCTCATGCATTCGGAATTATTTTGCCTCTCTGTTTGGCGTTTCCCTTCGAACACTACCTAATATCATGCTCTTCAAGTTCTGGGCAGTGTACGTTAGAACCTAAATCAGCCGACCAGGATGAGATTTGTTTGGTGTCTTTTGAACTAGGAAAAAAATACTACCAGGCTTCACCTTGAAGGACAATTGACACAGTAATTATACAATCTTGAGTGTGATAGTAAACCAAATCACTTCGCATATTGTTCACACTCGCTGATATGATGGAATGATAACTTACGATCAAGGTGAAGTTCGACCGCTTCAAATCTAAACTGACGCGTGTCCTGAACTGAGGAAAATATCAAAGAATATAATCATAAATTATTAACATACTTCACAGCATAGAATGAGTGTTCACATGGCAACATAAATTCGACATCATATTGATAGACGGACGCATAATTTAACATCAAATCGTAACGTTTCAATCGTTATTTTTAGTGACATGGTTTTGCGGTGTCTTTTTACTTTCAAGTAAAACTGTTTTCTTACACTATGTATACATGCATTTGTTTCATTTTCTCGTGTTAAATGTGGTTTTACTCCCAATTATCAATATGATGTTAGTCTTTCAACAAGATACTGTTCTTTATTTAAGCCGGTTTTACTGCACATGTTTTGACAAGGTGTAACTTATTGATTTAATGCTTGTACTCAAAGAAAGTGCATTTCAGTAAAGTTTTTCTTTCCTAGAATGAGCTAGAATCAATAAACGAAATATCTCGAATAGTATGTGTTTTCATGGTAATGAAGACACATAGTCGTTTTGGGTTTAGATATGCGTTCTTATGCACAATTTGAGATAATACTGACTACCACTACTACCACTCACCTCAATATCAACAGTGTTCGTAAACATTTTCTTACCTATAACCCTTCTTGTTTTAATTATAAATTCAACGCAACGCGTACCCAGTAAGTACCAAGGCGGTCTAGAGCTTGGATGAATTGTAGACGAGAATGGCCGGGCATGAGAATAACGATACCGGAATAGTAACCTTGCAGTTCCGGTTGCCCTAATGTGGCTGGTGTGTTCGTTTACACACAATCCAACCTGATCGCATTCGTAAGTCGATGTATGTAAACGATCGCTGTAGATCTACCGGCTGATAGGCGACGCTGCAACTATAAAGGTGCGGGCGATCGGCACTCGATCGAACTGTAAGTTTGTGGCCGCACTTTGACACAAACGGAAGTTTACGTGTGAGATTTATGAACATTAGTCACGGTTACGATCACGTGATGCATAACGATGCAAACCTTGAGTATGGCGCGAAATGACAAAACTGTACTGCACATAACGCATAACGCTATTGATCGTAGCGTTACAGAGATATTACAACTGCCTTCTAGTAGTGAATGATATTTGCAAATCAGTACACAAAGTCACATTGTTCTTGTTCATACTGAAGCTTTCTTTGATGCTCTTTACGCTGGATCACGTCACGTCACTAAAAAAAACCATCAGTAGTAGTAGGATATTTCTCGACATTTCCATCCGAAATCAGATTTCATCCAAAATAAATCTTTGTGTGAGCACGAATCAAATTATCACCATTTTTTCTATATTTACCATACCATGTTTCGGAAAGAAATAACTGTGGCGATCAAAATTGTCGTCTGGGTTCCGATCAATTGGTATCGGTCATCATGTAAGAAAAAAAACTCTATTAGTTTGCAACAGGGAGTCAGGTCTGATCTATTGCTGTTTGCACGGTCAATTGTCATACAGCTGCAAAAGCTGCTCAAACATTGATACACCTATTTAAGTAACGTTTTCCAACAGCTTCTTGTCTCGTACAGTTGCATAAGTGGAGTAAAGTACGATACCGATGTGCATTCGTTTGTTTAAAGCATGCTTGGGTATTATCGACGAGTTTAATGGGTTTTAAATGTTCAGCAGTTTCAGGACTTTAGGTCTATGTCTGATGTCGATTTTGAACATTATGTAAATCAAAATGTAGACAATAATATTAAATATAACAACTGAGTATGGGACATATTACAAAAATATCAGATGGGGTTTGGTACTGGTCCTGTAGTGTGAAGACTGACATTTCTATCTCTAAAGCATCGGGTTACCCAGAAAATATGTACATATGTAGTGCTGCATTGTAGATGTCCAGCAAACCTCTACTAAGCCTATGTTATATTCATATTACCAGTTAATGATCGGGAATGCAAGCAAACTCCAGGGATTAGAAGTTTGGAAAATTTATTAGTATAAATCTAGACATAATTAATAAAAATTGTTTATTATATTCTTTGGTAACTTGGGATTATGGAGTAAAACTTCAATGCTTCGGGCTGTGAGATCCGACTAAATTAAAGCATATCGAAGTTTTGATAGGAAATCTCCTACTTTTAAGATTCAGTTCTTGATTATCTGCTCCTAAGACTCAGTTACAGTGATATCTTTACGGTGAACACTACATTTAATTGAACATTACCGCATGCCTATATTTATCACAGTGTCTACAGCTTTGGCCCCAGTCTATTCATTATCTTTCGGAAAGATTATACTCATTATGCTCCCCAAAATGTTATCAGAAATATTCCTGTTCCATATCATGCCGGTTGTAGTATATTTTTGAATTTGCTTATTGTCGAAATACTCGTAATGCTCGAACATCGATTTCAAGTGTAATGTCTGCTTAATGTAACGGCCTCTTACGGCAACTTTCATGTCCATGAAAAAAAAACTCTTTTATATATTCTTTTGAGGTATTTAAACTTTAGGAGATTGTGGCCTTACTTTCTAAATTTCTTTTAATTTAAGGACCGGTAAATGGACAGTCCTGAAGATATATATATATATATATATTGTTAATCTTTGTTTACCAAATATTATACTGGTGGAAAACAATTCCACCACCGATCGATCAGTAATAAAACATCTTACAATTAAAACATTCCCGGCTGTTTGGTAAGCTTTTTCCCGACCCAACAATTTGTTGCAAGGAACCATATCTTTCGAGTTGGCTCAACCTTTTCTCTATCCTGCTCCAATTTGTGAACTTCTCACATTCTCCATTAGTATGAAGTGGGTTTAGCAAATTGAAACAGCTTTAGCATGCTCATGGGGCACAGTAAAACAAAAAGGACCCGATAGTCCTATTTATCGGGCCACCAGCAACATCCATCCGTCTTTTAGCAGGACTGGAGTATCTTTCTGTGGGCTAAACGACATGGGAGAAAAACGAAGCACAGATAGAAAAAAAACTAATTCGATAGATGGGCAGATATGTAAATAATCTGCGCCTCACATGGGCCTATGTATGTTTATTTTTAACTTTTATTAAAATATACAACGAAAGGGCAGGATTGCTGTTCTGCAGATGCCCTACATGGGAAGGGATGCGCCTATCGCCTAGCCACCGCGTATCTGATAGAAGCGGGCCGTTGTCAAACAAGGGGTGGCGAAGGAATGTGTGCCCTTTTATTTTCCTTCCAACACATCCGTCTAGTGTCGAGTGGCCAGTAGAAGCACGCGTTGAGAAGTTGGCAATTTTCATTCCTGTTCTTCATCCGAAGTGTAACAGAAATACCACACGGTTTAGGTATCTGTCCGTGTGTTCGCTTCACACGGAGTCACACGGGTTAATTATGGTTCAACCGTTCACTGGTAATCATTCAGCCAGCAAACATTATACACCCACACAAATGTACCTACGACCAGTCTCCCTCGAGTATTTAGCAGCGCTTTTAGGCTGGTAATGCATGCCCTAAACATGTAAGGTAAAAATTGCTTCCCGGCTGGTCCCCGTATCCTGTATCACTGTGTGTAACTGTGCACAAAAAGGGACCAGCAGGTCTTGCTTGGAACAATCGCGCACGACCCCACGGTGCTTGAAAGACCACTTGAACCGACCTTTTCCAAACTCGGTTCGGTGAAACGCTTCTGTGCCACCCGCAGTTTGAAGGCATTTGAATTCGTAGGGAAATTATGTTCTTGTATGATGCATCATGCACACACAAAAGTAGATGCTTCGCGTGCATTCGCAACGTGTGTCAATCAAAGATGGATACATAAAAATGAGATTTCACCATTACGGAATGCACCTCATGTTCTGTTTCCCTGCGCCAGATGGATAGGAACGGCGAGGTATTCACCGTGTCCTCATGGACGATGGATCGTGAAGTGAGTCTTTTCTCTTGATGGCGATGCCTTTGTCTCTCTGCTGGTGGCTGTGGTCGTGTTCGTCCTTGATGGACTTGCTTGCGTGGACTGCTGGTCGCCAGTCAGATTCACCGTTCGTGAGACCATCTCCAACGCTTGCCACGAACGTCCGCCTTTACCGTACTTTTGATACCTTTTCGTGGTGCTCCAAAGATTTCCTGTGCCTTATCAACAAAATGTACAACCACATCTTCTTGGCAAGTGCATTCACCGACCTAAACCATCAGTGCCATCACGGTATGGTTCTTTTCTTTGGTAAAATAAAAAAAAACAGTATTCCGTTCATTTGTCCGTGTTGGTTCGCTTTCTGTTCAGCCTCGCCATCCTTAGAAAGTGCGATGTCCCAACCGCACATCATCAAACCGACCAACACACGGTACGGACAATGTAAGGATATGAAAGGTGCCACTTACCACCGTGATAGCCGCTACGCCATGCTCCCCAATCTCTTTCCCCTTCCCTTCCCTTCACACACACACAGACACACACAGACACCGAGCTGCGTTGGGAAGAGTTTCGTTTGTATCCTTTAACGGAACACTTCGAACCCATCGCACATCCAGTCTCATTACCATTCGGGGAGGCGAATGTAGGCAAGCTTCTTCAATTTACTTAGCATTTTAGCACGACACTCGGGCCTCCTTTCATCTTCCCACCACAGTACTCGCCCCATACGCAGCTCACCGTATGGCATATTTCTAGTTTGTGAACGAAACCATGATTTTCGCTTTTCTCATTCGATCTTTTTTTTCCCCCTTCATTTGCTTCGTTGTTGGTTTGATACTGACGAAGATGAGATGGTTACCAGCGCTCAACCACCGGAGGCTGCGGATGGCTTCACAATCATTTGCATCGGATCGATCGGATGTTTTCGTCTGTACGGGTAGCGTGAGTTTGCCTGCCGTGCCTGTATTGTGTTGTATATTATTCACCTGTATCTGCAATACTGGTCCAAATTGGAGCAAATTTGCTTCGCATTTTCGCATGTGGTCCGTGGTGTGTAATGGCACTTGTCTTTTCATAACTCAGTTTACAATCATTTAGTTGCATTTCTAATGCCTTAGGAACATAAAGAATAAAACCTTTAACCGATACAAATTGTTCGCGTAAAAAGGAATACAAAAAGAATTATCAATTAAAGGAAGTGTGAATGATTATTCAAACATAATGCTCTAAATATTCTTCCAATTATTGACCAATTTTTTCCATCGTTTAATGTTTTAAATTCATCATGGATTTTTTTTATAGCATGATGAGTCATGTACATATTCGGTTTATGTGCTTCTGTTGTCGCTAAAGATAGTAAATAATTGTAGCTAAAAATAATAGCATGACATGCCATTCGCAGCCGGAAAACGCACAACCCATGTCAGTTGGAATAACTCCTGTGATGTTATAAGCACAGTTCGGGGCTATTAAACCTTCATAAATCTCGATCAATGTGGTAACGGTGGCAAATTGGGTAAAGCGAAAATGGGAAACACAATCTAGCTCAAGCACAGCCATCGGGAACGTTCCTGACAAGTCTAATTTTTATCATGAGAAGCGAAGAATTTTGCTGTTTTTTTTTTTGTATTGTTTGATTTGGTTTGGTTTTTGGGAGAAAACAAGAGAAAACCAAAAAATAAATAAATAAAAAAAAGAAACCTAACAGCATGAGTGCGAATGATAAACAGTGAGTGCTAACAGGCGCACTTGGTAGATGATAAGGTCAGGTTCTGCCAGATTTTCATCGATCGAATCGGTGAAGGGCATTAAATATTTACGGACAGCATTTTGCGAAACCTTTGCCCATTGCTTGTCTCTGGTGCGAACTTTTCTCCTCTTTCCCTCTAGTTATCTCCTTCTCATTTACCGCTCTATCTATCTCTCTCTCTCTCACGCTCTTTCTCTGTCAATTTTTATCCATCTCTAGCTCTCTTCTTCTATCTGTCCATGACCTCTGTAACACGTGGCCGACACTAGGCGGCTCCATCTCTTCGTGGCAGTCGAAATCTGACCAATACACTACCCCATCGATGCAGCCAGCTGTTGCGGCGTACGCTTGAGCGGTGTTCACGCGAGAGTGTTTATGAGAAATCACGGTTGAGAAAAACAAAACCCAAGCCCAACATCCTTTGCAGGAAGTTCTCAACAATTTCGCAACACTTCTAGCCTATACCATCAGAACTAATAGCTGTTCCGCATCATTTCCAATCAATGAGAATTGTTTTTTTTGTGGAAAACCCGTAAATCAGCGCACACAAGTCACGTAACAGACCTGAATATAGTTTTAATTTGTTACACTAGCGGCAAACAGGATGTTGGGCGGTACATGCCCACTGCTGATCTGTTAAGATGAGAGAGGGAGCGCTTTTCTTCTATGACCATGCACTCCAGCTCATGTTTGACGTGGGCTAAACCATCCAACCATCATGGGCGCCTACCGCACGACTAAATACGTCCTTGCTGGGGTAGGTGAAATAATTGCCGAAGGGAAGGAAGTTTGTGGACATTATAACACATTCGTGAGCAACTTACACGTACTGGCCACAGTGTGTGGCGGAAATGGAATCGGAGCTTTCAGTAGGCAAACATTTGTTCGAGTCGTTTTTCGCCTATCACGATTACCTCACCGAAACCCACACACAAAATTCCCAAGAAAGAGAAAGTTTTGTTTAATTCTTGCACACTTTCACTCACTTCTTTGGCATCTCACTCTTTTCTGTACCAAATATGTTGTTCTGTTTTTTTCTGATTGCTTTTACGTTTGTGGGCTTTCTTCATCATCATCATCCGACTTCGTAAACGGAGAATCTAAACAATTGTAATGCTGTTTTACGATATAAGCACATACGGTTTAGTTCTTGCAAAACTTTTTCAAACTAATAATTCATAGGGGAAATAATAAAAATCTTTTTTGATTTTGTTCGTTTTGTTTTAAATCTGCACTGATGAGTAGCAGCAAATTCCAAACCTCATTACACTATTGTAGTAAACGTATGCGAGATATTCGGGACTTACACGGACAAATGTTCAACACACGCGAGAGTCGCCGGTATTAAAGCGTTCCTATCGAAATTGAAAATTATACTAACCTAAGATCTGAAGGAATGAAGGACTGACACAATCAGGAGCACCCGAATGCACGAACGCACGAAGGGAAAATACGAACAATCTGATGCTGAACTGATGCAAGGAACGAAGATTTTCGCGCGCAATAGTTTTTTCCCCAATAAATTTTCCCATGCTCTTCGCTCCATTTGCAAGCGAAAGGGGACACGTGAGATATGTAAGTGTTAAAACATGTAAAAAGAATATCTCAACCATATTAAATGTAAAACGAAGATAGGCTTTTTTTCTCATTCATATATATCATTAAACTTAGCTAGAAAACGCTTTCCAACAAGCCATTCAAATTTAGTTAACTTCAAACTAAACAAATTGTAATGAAAAATAACTTTTCTCATATAATCATTTTTCATTAAATATAAAAAAATAAAAATAATCATTTTTGTTCAACCGGCGAAATGGTTTTGTTCAAAATTGAACACTCAGCTTAACTCCGATTAGATTACAGTTGGTTCTATTTGTTGGTTTCAGTTGAGTTTATAAACGTTTGCCTCTTTCGAACTATTATTTTTACAAAATATCCGCACTTTCTAAAGCTTATTGCAATTCCATTGGGACGGTGTTATGTGAAAAGAAAAGCAAATATAAATTATACAAATAAAACTTCTAGGTATTACACACATTGGAACGTTGACTATGCGTGCTCATACGGATACGTCGCCTGCCGGATAAGCATATTACACTGATAATACAATAATGATTTACTTTTAATTATTAACACTAGTGTGTAATGTATGATTAGTGGATAATTTTTAAGCGAAATAGTGGATTTTATTTTTGGTATTACTTTATATTCTATTTAAGTGTTAACAAAAGAAATCTTTAACTTTAGCTTGATCTTGTACAATCCATTCGAAGCCTTTGAAGCCTTTGTACCACATAAGCACTTGGTCATATATACAGATGGTATATTGGTTTACAAATTCGTTGTATATACGATATTTAGGAGAAATCAGAAAAAATAAAATAAAAAGCTGGTTGTTAGATTCGTGGGAGCAACCACTGTTCAACTACTTCTGTCATTTTTCCCTCTCAAATCTGACGTCAGACGTTTGAAGAACGTGAGCCAAATCGAAAGTGTGTTTGTTATTGTTTGTACGCATTTGCTATGGCACACCATTCTGATTCAAAGATTTGTATCCTGCCTTTTTACGAACTATAGTGTAAATATAATGCTTTTCAATAGTGTGTTTTGAAATGGCTACCGCAACCGATAGATGTGAAGTGTGTGGTCTGGAAGATTTTATTCTAGAAGATGGTTTTTATTACTGTACTGAATGCGGAACAAAGCTCCTTAATAAACGTGAAATTGTGGATGACGAGATAGATGTTGGCGGTCACACGTTCATACGGACAGAAGTTGTGGCGGGAATCCAGATAACTAGCTGGGAACAAATGAATTACTTTCTTCACGGCCTCACGGAACGATTGATTGAATTGGGCGCTCCAGAAGAGCTAAAAACGACAGTTTTACAAATTTGGTGTGCCTATCTGAATTTTGCCGAAATAGCGTTCTTCCGCAATACACAACACAAGCGGCCGCGTTTGTCAATGCAAACTCATAAATGGTTCGTTACGACCAATGGGTAAAAAAAGAATAAAAAGCACTCTAAAAAATGTGTCCTTTATTTCAGGGATTTGAAACTATTATTTAACCGAGATTTTCGGAAGCGACCCAAAAGCAAAGCCAAGGAACCAGCTGAAATGACGTCGAGGCGAAGGCGAAAGCAAACGCAAGATATGTTAACCGCAGAACAAAATGCATTTTCACAAAGTCAAAAATCGGACTTGGAATCCATGAACGATCCTAGTCCGGCTCGCATTCCGTTGCGTTTTCAATTCAACAGTCGAGCGCGTAAGCGATTGCAAGAGGAATTAAAACTTGATGAGGAGCACATAGAATGGCATGAGCAACAAGCACCCCCGGAAGCGACATGCCATTCCTTTCCCTATTACGGTAAAAAATGTAACACTAACGTAGACGACTGGTCATACGTTCATCGAAAATCCGTTTTATTCGCCATTCTATACCTTGCACTGAATCAAGTAAGCAGCACAATACAAATATCGGATCTCTTACGATGGTGGGAAGAAGGACACCTACCGTTTCAGAATTTACAACAGTTTTTACCGGAAGAAATAGATCCAGCTTGCTATTCTGATACAATAGCACATCTGGCGATGGGCCAAACATTTTACGAATGCAGAATGTTAGTGTCACTGATGGCTACAGACCTCGGAATAGTACCAATCCATCCAGATCTATTACCGATTTGCTGTAGATTTTTAAGTGAAATGGCGCTGCCACTCGATCTAGCGCCCTACATTGCCAAAGTGATCTCAATTTCGCCAGCCATTAAGCAAACGGTTGGATATACCTACTTTCCAAAGTACGAACTACACGCCATGAAGTACATATTGTTCATCATGAAGCTGCTGTTTGGTTTGGATGGAGTGATCGAAACCAAACTAGATTGCAGCACAGAGAAGCTCAACGAAAGTATTTTAGCTTCAAGCAAATTGTCTAAACTGTTCGTATGGCATGAGTGGCAACGATACGTGACTATGCGGCGCATCATACTGGAACAATTGCATTACCCAACAAGTCACTACCGCACCCAGTGGATAGTTAACCGGCCGATTGATAGCGATCTTTTTCTAAGCTATTTTCAGTCTTGTGCCATTCCAGATGATGATAATATGACCGGTTATAAAGCTGGTCTGATTGGAACAGGGCATACTCTGGCAAAAGAAAGAATATTTCATAGTTTACACACTATTATAGCATCAGCAACAGACAAACATTCAAACAAGTACAGTGGACAATCGAGAAAGCATATTCAATTCGATCATAGTTTGGAACCACAACGCTCGTATTTTGCAGAAATACTGAACATGAACGATAATGAGCGGCAACACGTGTACATTCCGGAGTACATGCTAACAGATCACAGCAAACGAACGGTAGCACCATTCGTCAATCCGATGCCTCTGAAAAAACATATTTTGGAGAACCAAAAAGTTAGGTTGGTGACGAAAACAGTTAAACCAACAGTCAAGCAAATCCAGATGGTTTCGCACAAAACACATTTTGCGAACGTAGTGCGATATTTAAATGCAAATAAGTTCGCCCATGTTCTCCATATGGATGACAGTGAATCGAGCAGTTGCGAAGATGACAACGCCGAAAGTAACATTTTGGATTACATCAACTCAAAAACCGATAAAAATCATCTTAGCCATGGGGATATGCTACGAAATACAATTTGCCGAAATATATTGGATGAATTAGAATCGAACCTCCGAGCGGCAGATTTTGCAATTGTAGCCAAAGACACGGACCTGTCGTGGATAAAAGAACTAAAAGATGAAGTGTATCCTTTTAAAAACAATCCTGCCGTAGAAGAAATTTTACCAGATGAGCAGCGTTGCTGTAAAACGCTTCCAATCGCACTACCGAATTATTACTACTGGGTGAACAACACAAACACGACGAACATTTCGCACGATGACTTCGAGCAGCGTTATTTCAGCACTTTTCCAGCCAGTTTTCAATTCCTTCTACGGGAAGCAGCTTACGTTACGCGGTGTTCCACGATGGAGTTATATTTAGAACTGAATAACCTAGAAAAATATGTTTTTGATAACTACAGTCGAATAAAATGATGATTGTCATGACATGATTTTTTTCTGGCAAGATGGTAAATAGTAGTTCTTTATTATTTAGTTTTAGTTCTTTGCATTATTTAGTTCCTGTATTTGAAACGAATTTACCCATAGAGATACCGTCGTAATCAGCAATAATGGTTAAGAAAAAGACGATACAATCCTAATCGAATGTCTGTATAAATTCACAATGCTTGTATAAACTAAATTGCGTGACTTGAGTATATTGAAACTATCGCAGATTAATTTTTTAAATGTATCCTTCATTTAATTTTATGTAACGGCTGTTTTAATTGATTGATTTGCATGACAGAAATAATCATAGAAAAATTTTCTTGAATGTCAAATCTTGATTTTGTCATGTTGTCAGAATTAACAAAAAAAAAGTAAAGAAGTGTTATTTCGTCAAAGGCGAGAGAAACTCCGATTTCTATTGCTTTTTTGTGTTTGCTAACAATTTGCCAGTGGCACTGTGCCGCTCATACAGCAATTACAATTGCCGATTAATAATTGGGAGTGAATGTGAAGCTCGTGTGTTACTGTTCCATTTCCTTGCGCCGATCGACAGTCCACCGCACCCGTGAATGAAACGCATCTGGACGACGTGGAATTGTCCGTTCTGTGCCGTTGGTTACGTGTGACGGGATTTCGAAGGCCAGCTGTAGCAATTGCGTGTGGCGAGACTTATTTCGTTAATCATCGTTAGTGGTATCTTACGGATAGAATAGCTAGTAGCCGTATTTCTCACATTCCTGCAATACGGTGCGGCAGAATTTGTTCCAGGCAATTTGTTGAAAGTGTCTGTCTGCCAAAGTGTGTGTGTATGTGTTTGTATGTGTGCATTGTTTCGTGACAGGTATTGTGATTTGCTCTTTAACCCAACCGAAGAGCGATCGTTTCAATATTGTGATTTTTTAAATAAACTCCGGAAAAGAAACTCCAGTTGGAAACGCTCACCACACAACATACAGATCCATCTGCTGAGCAGTGAAAGCCAAATTACACCACATAGGAACATAGGAAAGCAGCATTGCCATGGATAAATTTATCAGTATGTGGAAAGTGCGAGAACTCGCCGATAAAGTGTAAGTATAGTTGAATGCGATTTCCTTTTGCCCAACTTGAACTGAACGGACTTTACCGTGTGCACAACTACAGCCCAAAGACACAATACACCCTCCAAACGCGATAAGACTACCTTCGATCCTAACAATCGACTGTAATTCACCTGGGCTAGGAGTTGACTGTGATAGGGCAGAAATGTTTATGGTGTTTGCATTACGCCGCAACAAGAAAATAATTAATGTGCGCAACATGGTAACTGTGGCCCGCACGACATCTAACACGTATCCGAGGCAACCTTTTTAATACGCGTTTCACTATCATTTGAAGACAGCGCGACACCATCAGGTGGTTGATAATTCGACTGAAGGATTTTTAATTCCTCCTTACCTTGGATACGTTGCGTTTAACGCATGCCGCAAAGGTCTGCTGTATGTGTCATGTATATATTTTTGTTAAGGCTATGTAATGAAGAAACGGAGAAAAAAAGGATTGATATGTTTCCATTAATTGATTTGGCCAACCCATGGGATATCCCATGGGATATGGGAATTAATTTGCGCAAAAGAAGCCGCCCAGCATGAATTTTTTGCGAATTGATTCAGTGGATCCGCCACATCTAAACAAAGCGATAAGAATGATGAACGATACAACACAATAATATCTACAATTTGATAGCGAAGTACACTTAAAGAAGAACTAATTTTAGTAAATCTCCAATACCTTTAATTAAAAATTGTGTATTAATATTAATTATGTTTATATGATAGTAATATAGTATGATAGTAATACGAAGGTAAGCAATTGTTCATGCTTCTGACACTTTTTTTTGGGAGATCGAACCGTCTTTCGTGTTGCTGTAAGCATTACGAAAAATATCAATATTTTAAGCTCCCAAATGTACCGTTGAGCGGAAGCAACGTAAAAGTATGCCGCACGTTTGTATTTTTAAAGGGAAACCAAACCAAACTACCCGCTCATACGAAGCTAACCGTTGTGAGGTAGCACACAAGGTGGTATTAAATTATTAAATACATCGAACCATCATCATGCTTCGGTGTGCAGGCGTGCGCCATTCGTGAGTTTATGTAGCAGATATGGCATGTAATACTGGGATTACAAATTTCATTCAAAATGTTTGTTCGAAATGAAATGTAGAAATTTTTTAAATTCAAATTATTAAATAAGTCGAGTACATGCTATAATTTGGATCATCCGTTGTTTTAGCATCAACGATGTATAGTAGCGCTTTTTCGTTCAAGGTGATCGTCATAGTCGCGCTCCCAAAAAAGGGGGCTTACGCTTTAGTGTACCGGTGAAGGTCAGCAGATCACGAGAAGCAGAAAACAAATTAAAATTTACACGCCTTTGTCGCGCACAGCCAGGGTCATAGAATGAGTAAAAGTATTGCAAATTTTAGGTGGTACCCCTTGCAAATGGGCCAAATTTCTGATTATGGAACGAATTCAGTCATTCTTAAAAATCAATTGGCACACTTTCGCCCGAATATCACAGGTACAAAAACGTCACATAATCTGCTGTCTGCAACATATGAATATATTATTTTAGAAAATGATGAGTAATGCAACAAAGTTGAACATAACAAAACCTGAAGTTGTAAAAGTGTAATTCACTAACACTGTTTTCTTTTTTTATTCTCTCTTCTCGCTTGCAGCACAAATGTTGTGATGAACTATACAGAAATTGAGGGCAAGGTACGCGAAGCAACAAATGATGAACCGTGGGGTCCCACGGGACCACTGATGCAAGAACTCGCCCATGCTACCTTTACATACGAGCATTTTCCCGAAGTAATGTCGATGCTATGGAAGCGAATGCTGCAAGACAACAAAACAAATTGGCGGCGAACGTACAAAAGTCTGCTGTTGCTGAACTACCTGGTACGCAATGGATCGGAACGTGTCGTTACCTCGTCGCGGGAGCACATCTACGATCTACGATCGCTAGAAAACTATACCTTTGTGGATGAAAATGGCAAGGATCAGGGTATTAACGTTCGGCACAAAGTGCGAGAGTTGATTGACTTTATTCAGGACGATGATCGATTACGAGAGGAACGCAAAAAGGCGAAAAAGAATAAGGACAAGTACATCGGCATGAGCTCAGAAGCGATGGGGATGCGGTACGGAGGTAGCAGTGGTGGTGGCGGTGGAGGCGCAATGGACTATGGCGGATATCGGGATAGCTACGATCGACGAAGCGAGGATCGATGTACGATATAGTCTTTGTGTATTTAGCGTATTTTGTGTATAAACATTTGTTCATAATTTTTTTTTCTTCAGATAATGAATCAAGGGACCACCACGAATACGATTATCAGTATGAAGGTGAAAGAGAAGATTCCGACGATGAATCGAACGGACCACAGGATCGTTCATCAAACCGGTACCAAGATCGGGAACCGTCGAAAAGTCCTGCCACACGTCAGTCGTCCAGTTTGTCTACCGGCTCCACGACGGCTTTCGGAGGTGGTGGAGCGACCGGTGGCAGCGAACGAAAAATAAACTTGAACATCAAACCTACCGGTAGCTCGTCGACAGCAAGTACGCTAAGAGGCGCACAGAAAACGACAAAGAAAATCGATCTCGGAGCTGCTAGTGGATTTGCTAAGACGGCTGCAACGGCGACAGCCACATCTTCAGCGAGTGTTGACCAGTTCGGGATAAATTCTCCAACTCATCGCAATACGCATGCCGAAGATATAGTTGGCACTGGACCTGTTGCGAGCAGCAAGCAACAAGATGCTCTAGATGATCTTTTCAAGACTTGTCCTACGAAATCTACTTCCGCCGGTGGTGCCCTTGTGGATGAGGATGATTTCAATCCAAGAGCTGCCGAAGATTTTGGAGATTTTGAATCGGCTTTCGGTGCCAATACGGTCAAATCGGCGGCGACGGTAGCGAAGGGAGATGATTTTGCAGATTTCGCAGCCTTCGGAACGGATCCTGTACAGCCGGCGGCGGTAGCACCAAAAGTGGAACCGAACGCAGATCTCTTGTTTGGTCTAAGTGTTGGAGCTAATACTGCATCAAGCAATGGTGGTGCTCAAATGGATATTCTTTCGGATCTAAGTGGCCTCTCGCTTGGCAGTAACACGAATGGTATGTATGGCAATTTTTTTACAATTGATTTCTCGCTTTGGATCGTTTACAATTGCCCGTCCAAGTTGTTGATACAAACGGCTTTAGAATCGAAACAAGTGGGAGATTCGTAGACTGTTTTTCGAAGTATCCCCTTGGTTGAGAATTGAAGATAAAACGTAAAACAACGACCGTATCATACTATTGCTTCCACCCTGTCCATTACCGATATACTCGTATGGTTTATTAGTGCAACTTCTTATCTGCTTGCCATGAAGAATCTTTTCGTTGCCTTTTACGCCTATGTGTCTTTGACCTCACCTCCTTCTATGTGCTACCTTTACCGCGTGGTGCAACCATTCATGGACGGTAGCGAAGGAGGATGGTGATAGATATTTGGGTAATATCTTGGTGCAACCACTGTTTTACCTTCTCCCCTTTCAGCATCCGGCAACAACAGCATCATGTCAACGGGTGCTCAATCGTGTGTTGTGCGTCGATATAACGATCTTCTAGAGACTATTCGTAAACTGCCCCTGCAGCAACAGGATGGACAAGATGACCGTACAATTAACCGAAACAACGAGCGTGAAATGGTGAACGAAAATCTTGGTCTGCTACTCGAATGTCTCCCGGGACCGGTACAACCGTCAGATGCTCTGTATGGATCGAAAGAATGGGATCGATTTGCGGCAATCGCATATCCGAGTTTGCTGGAGGAATTAATCCCATTAATGGGACATCTGCAACTGTCCTTGCTGTATCGGCTCGTTACACTTGACGCAAGCGCTCTTTTCCCGTATGAAGCGATCAATGCCCTTACTCAGCGATCGGTCTTACAGGGTTCATCGTGTGACATAGCATTGGAGCTATTATCTCGCCTAATTGAGGACGATTCTGTTTTACCTGCAGCCTTCATCCAGCTATCAGTATTGCGTACCGATGGAAGCTTTGGTGACCACAACCAGCTTTTGCAGCTCTTGTCCGCCATTCCTAATAAGGTGGCCAACGTACTTAAAGCCAAAGCGCCAGAAAACTTGTTGCCCGTAACGTACAGCAAAACAATGTTCCGCCAGTTCATTCGTACTATCGTCACCTTAAATGATGCAGTTATTTATTTTGAGCATGAACAAACACGCACGAAACCGTTGTTGCAAGACGCTTATTTAGCTACGCTCTTCAACAAACTCATTATCGACTTTCATCAGGATCGCCGCTCTCCAGCATTACGAGCTACACTGTACCTTCTCGTAGACGGAATCTCAAGATTACCGAAAATGGCTAATTTTATTAAAAACATATTTGCTGGCTTAACGCCGACGGCGATCGAAATCATATCTTATATTGCGCTCACCGAACGCATTGATCTCTCTACAATTTTCAAACAATCTATACCTACCGGCTGGTCTTACGTATTGCTGCAAAAGCTTCCACTGTACAACTATTATCCCAACAATGAAACGATTATTTATGAACTGATCCACCTGTTAACGCGTGTTCCGAAGGTAGAGATCTCGAATAACGAAACAGAATATTGCAATGAATTTGCTCTCCAACGATTAACTCAACAACTGCTAGTGGTGTGGTCAAGTCGCGCATCAATTCAACGGACAAGTTTTGATCAGCACCTCTACGTAACGAAGCTGTTATTGCTAGCGATGACCACGTCAATTGAGATTGATGCGATATGGTCGACCAACTGCAGTGACACATATCGAAGAATGTTATTCGACGGCTTAAAGGCCCATTTGGAATCACCGATTAAGCAGGTGCGTTGCGTCGGTATGATAACGACTGAGATTATTATGGGTATGATTGATGAAAAGCGCGAACAACGCAACTCTACCAGTGAGAAAGGTGCTGAAAATCGGTTACGCTTTGATTATGAAGGATTTGATGGAGATACGCTTGCCTTAATTGAAAACTTAAAGACCATCGTACAGCGGAAAATTTCGTTAGATAGAGAACGAAAGGAACGAGAAATGGACGAAGAAATCATAGTATTAGCTGTTAAAGAGCTGGATCATTATAATACAAAGGAAAATATAGACATACCAAGTGAAGAAGGGAAACAAAAACCCACCATTCCAATGCCATTAGAAGCCAACAGTGTAAAAGTACTGGCATCCGCCGATAGTGACGATGAAGACGATGACGAACAACTGGATTCCGATGACGATGAACTCCCAGTCTATGATATGTCAAACGACACCAAGGTCGAGCATGAACGGTTTCGTCCAAAATATTTGTTAGATTTGCGCGATGCACTCGTGGAAACGGACGCCACTAAAACCCCAGAACAGTTCGAGCTGGCGGTTGATATTGCCCCTGAACTTATTGCCCAGCAGCTGCCCAACAATGATGCAAAACTTGCACTTGATTTGTTACAAATTTTCCTTACGCTCCAAGAGAAAACTCACATGCCAACGTTCGGTGATCGAATGTTTAACGCCTTGGTCGAAATATGTATCGCATTTCCGAAAGAATGTGCCACCTTCCTCTGCCAACAGTTTCATGCCGAGGTGAGCCTTTACACGGTGAATCGTCGCATCTTAATGCTGGACGTGATGACCGAAGTGGCTAAAGTACTCTCCAACAGCTGTAAAACAAACGAGTCTACAAAACGGCGAATGGAAAGCAATGCGATCGCACAAACACCAGCCGGCAAGACGGGGAACAGTAAAAATCAACTTCTTCTGATGTTTCGCGATGAAGCGGAACATAGAACGCGTCGTGAGGAAGCGGAACGTATAGTACGTGTGCGAATCGAGCGTAAAACAAGACGCTTTCGGTCGGCTTTTACTAAGATCCGCGAAACAGAGGAAAAGGGCACCATTAATCGGTACAGCGAAGTGGCTGGATGGTTTTTCTTTCCACTGCTCCGTGGATTCGGAGGCAACAAGTTTATCTTCACGGCTGGTCTAAAGTTCCCGTACGATGTCGAAAATTTACTGCTGGTCAGTTTCTTGCAAGCGCTTTCGGTACTAATGGTGTGCGCCGAAAACTGTCCCATTGCCGGGCGGATGGCAATGGAATTGTTTACGCTTGCGAAACTTCTGCGCTACAGCGAGGAACCAAAAGTACGACTATCCGTGATGCAATTGCTAGCGGCCATCTTTTTAGCGATACGACCAGAACTGCTACAACTGCAATTCTATGACGAATTGTTAGAGCTTAAAAGCTGGCTCGAAGAGTGCACACAAGCTGATGTTATTCGCAAGGGTGAAACGAATGAAGAATGCCGTCAGTTAGCGCAACATCTGCTTGCCATGTGCTACAGTGCACTGATAAATGAAAAGGAATAAGTTTACTAGCAGGTGCGAATGCGAAACATTAGCGGTAAAGGTGCGAAAGAAACGAAATGAGTTATTAATACGAATATGTAACATATGGTGAAATAATAAGACCCAGTCTTAAGACGACAAGCGAACGTCGTCAGATAAGCATTAAAAGCAAACTTATCTCGTGTTCTCGAATCAGCAGATACCGAAAAAATCTTATCACGGGTAAATCACGAGTTGTGCATGCAAATTCTCGCTCGTCTAATGCTGAAATGGCCGAGTAGTGGTGCGAAGTGGTAACATTTTCATTGCTTTATTTTTATTTTACTCTGTATACTACTGGCTTCCAGTTACAGTTCGTGGTGGTATGCTTTACTTTAGAACGCTGATCTGAAGGGCAGATTCCTGGGAATGCTTTAAGAATGTTGGCTTGCGGGCACTTTGCGCATTACAATTAGCGAACCATTTCACCACACTTGAAACATTTGCAATCGACCGGTTCCTTTAGGCGAATTTCCATCGTGGCAGACTCGTGATCCGTCATCCGCACGCCATCCGGATCGTAACAGTGCGTTAGCTGAAGTTGTCGCTCGCGCAAAAACGATTCCCGGCAGCAGTAGCACTCTTTCAAAAAGCCCGTCGCCGTGATCACCGACGGCTGGACCTGGCTGTTGCACTTTCCTTCACATTTGTTAACCGTAACGTCTCCGTTACAAGTACGATAGAGTCGCCCCAGCTCGTCATATTCCTCTAACAGAAAACAGCGTATAAATTCAATCGTGGCTATTTGTTCACAACTTTTCGTTTACCTTTTATGAGATGAATCTCCGATGGAAGCGTTTCACACGTCTCATCGGCCTGGTTGTGCTGGGCGATTGCTGGTACGGTGAAGGATATGGTCAGTAGAAGTACACAGCACAGCGGAATACCACAGCTGCTCGTTGCTAGCGCTGATCGAAAACTGTGGCACATTTCGACTAAGCTTAAGGAGATCTTCTGAAAATATGAAATCGATGAGCTTGAAAAGTAGCACTTCACAATTTGAATACTGCTGCTGAATCGTACTTTCACGTCCAGCAATCCGTCCCGATTTGCGACGTAATGTGTCGATATATTCATTTTTATACTCCACCCCAACCACAATCTCATGTCACGCTTGTGTCCAGTTGCTGTAATCTTGCCATTCTGCAGGCAACAGGATGAAAGGCAAACTGTTAGAAACCGTGTTTCAACATGCATTTCCTGCTGGGCGAAGAAAAGGCGATTGTGTCCTTTTTGTAAAGTTCCCAACAGTGGTCCTTGGATGAGCGAGGCAAAGTGAACGCAGGTCAGGGTACCTTCTCCCCCGACTTCGCACGAACGATTGATTCTCCCTAGGTGGTTCCAGCATGGCCAAAATACTCTTCGCATATATGACCTTTGTCCGAGGACATTGTGGAAGCAATGTAACGGTTATGTTATATACGCATCTGTGTTTTTTTCTTCTTCGTTTTCTACGCCACATTAACTTTACATTACTTATATGAAGGTGAGAATGAGAAAGAATTCAATGGCGCCGTTGTATATATATATGCAGTTTTGAAAGTAGATTATTTTTTCTCATTACTACCGTCAATTGTCCTACTAATTATATCGTTTTCGATGATTATTTCACTCTCATTCTAGCGGCCCTTTATACATCTATGAACAATGGTTCCGGGGGCTTGTTGCAACCTACACCCCTCCTAGCGGCCAATGCAAGCAACAACAACAATAATTCTCTGCTATTAGGCCAGGGTAAGCAGCAAACTGCCACTGCTGCAAATGTCGGCACCACGTGGAAGAATGCCGGCAACATTAATATCGATCTGGACAATCTGCTCGGTAACGGAGCGAAGGGTGGACGGGGTGGGCCTGGAGGCGGTGTCGGTGGCTCGAATGCGCCCTCGATGAATCAGCTGAAAAGCATTCATTCTAGCCCGGTACACCAGCCAATGGGAACGTTGAGCCCACAGCCACCCTACGGTGCCGGAGGAATGGCTCCGATGGCGATTAATTTGATGTCGCCCGTACAGCAACAGCAGCAACAGCAACCAGCCGCGGTAGGACTGATGATGGGGGGTGGTATTGGCGGTGGTGCCTTTCTGAATGGGAATAGCAATAACACGTCCACACCAACCGGTGGTGCAAGTTTCGGAGCATTTAACGCGTTTCAATGATCCCACGCCGGCCTGGCCAAAAGTTTGGCGGCCTCTTGCTACTAACCCCTCCATGGAATATGGTTGATGATGTGCGGCCTACAGAAGCAGAAAGCAGAAATATACGTCCACCGGAAGAAGAGTGTGACTGCCTTACTGTCATCGTACATGTTGTGCTAATGAGTGATAGTATAGCGCCACGAAAATTGCGATGATCGGTCACAATTGCAATATGCATTTGTGCATAGTGCAATTCAAACAAACACAAACCATACACACACATACATACGCACGATGAAAGATGTCCAATCCTCCTACAACGCCAATCAATCAACTGTCCCACCAATAGCGAAAGGTATTCAATCTACTTCCTTGCCATCCTACCCGAATACGAATTCGATCGATATGTTCGTTCCATCCTTCGTCATCCCTTTGTAGGATCCTCTTTCACCCACAAACTAAACATATTCCAACCAATGCGGCCTACACAACATACACGAAAGATATTATTATTTGTGTTATACTTCTGTCTAGGTTTTCCATGCAATTTAGTCATATTTAGATAGAGTGCAAAAAGAGCATTAAATTAAATTAGGTACAGTCAACGGAAGTCGGAAGTAGTAGAACATTTACCGAAACATAATCAGTATTGAATGTTCTCTGCCTGCTAGCAACAGTTAGCACACGACCGTAATGATGTAAACAAACAAACAAACACACATACATATATACTAAATCCTGACTCTTCCAGTTCCACCTTACTTTTCAATGATGGGAGTTGTGTACAGCATTCTTGACCCTTTCTCTTCGATCATTCCTTCGATGTACTGAAGCTATTTACTTATGTCTATTGTTTGTCCCGCCCCGCGAAGCAAAAAAGGACGACTTTGTGCAATGTATGAACATGTCACGATCAATTGTAAAATAAGAATAATCCGTTACCGGTTAGAAATTAAAATTTACAGTTGAAAAGAAACATCAACAGGGTATATAAAACGACTAAAAGAAATTCTGTGTTGTGTAGTACCGACTGCAAAAACAAACAAAAAAAACAAACAAAAAGAAAGAGAGACAGAGAACATTTTTCGCTAAAAAAAGGGCTTACAAGAGAAGAAAAGCAAGAAGGAAAACAAAACAATTCAACTATATTTGTGCGCGTATGCATTTTGTATGTGTGTCTCTCGGTGTATAAATGTGTCTTATGAAAGTTCTGCACAAAAAAAGCGTAACAATGGCCAATAGTAAGACCAGAAGAACATCGAGTTAAAAAGCGAATTGTGTGAACATGTATTAGAGTAATGAGCGTAACGAATTGAAGAAGCACCGTTTTATGCACTTTTTGGGCGTAAACAGGAGTCATTAACGAAAAAAAAGGGAAACCGGATGAATGGAGCGCGCGTTATGTTATGTTGTTAGCCAAGGTAGAAAAGCATACACACGAAACATGTACATGTATTTATAACAAAGTTTATTTCTCCTTATCCTTTTCGCAATACACACTCATCGGGAACATTACTGGTGGCGGGCATGCTCGGGAACCAGAGTAGCTAATAATTTTTAAAAGTTATCTGTTGAACTGTTTACCCATTCCAGCACTGTTTACTACATTTAACGCACACACACACACACACATCTTGGCGCTTTTCTGCTTCCAGCAATTATGTTACACGTTTTGCACCACGTTAGTTAAGTGAAGTGATTAATGCGCGCACGGCAGCGGTATCTATTTCCCTACCCTCAGCGATAGTGCATTCCTTGTGGTCTGGCAGGCATTAAGTTAAAACTAGTAACTCCGAAAGGGTATGATGTGTCCATGAGACGATGATAACGCAACTGCTGTAGAATGCATTTGACTCTGTACTATAATTCCGTTCCGATTTGAGTATTAATAGTCTTCCGCTTTTTATTATCAACACTTTGTTGCATTGTTTTATTGTTCTTCGACATTGTAGTTTTCTTTTGATGGCTTTTGTTTAGTTAATTCATTCATTACACAGCAAATGGATAGTTAAGCTTACTGTATCGGCGCAGTATGCAGCGAAGCAATTCTAATTCGTATAAAATACAACAACAAGATTCACTTCCAGCTGTTTAGACCACACACCGATCGAAGCGATTACATACGTTATTATCAACACTGTTACTAATTTATTGCTTTAAAATCCGAACTATCTCTCTCTGTCTCTCGCACGAAGTTGTGTGATTCTCTTTCTGATTTCGTTAGTTGAATGAGTCCGTGAAATTAGTGCAATTAGTGCAGTGCAAGTGTGCAGTCGTGAAGGCATTGTTTTTGGTTGGTTGGGGCAACACCAAAATGCGTAACGACAATAATGTGATTTTCATGTCACGAAGAATAACTGAAAATGGCAAACACTAGATTAAAGAGAAGAGAAAAAAAAACAGAAAAGCGGAAAACCTATAAACGATGAAACTATAAACTGATTTTTTTTTATTATCGAAACTAACATATCGTGTAGAGTGGATAGGAGCAAGAGTAATTGTTTGAAAGGTATGATAAACAAAGGCCAAAACATAATTGATGAAACAATAGAGCGAAAAAAGAAGAAGGATGAGATAGAGAGAGAGAAGGAAAAACGAAAAGAGTGAATGCACTAAGAGGAATATATAAGAAAATTGAGATGATTTTTTTTACGAATCAATACAATACCTACCCATGGTATATGTGGAACGTGTGAAACATTTACTATTCTGGTGAGCAGTGGGAAAGCTGTAAAAATATACATTCTTTACAAATATATATATATTAAACAAGAAGTTAGTTAAAACAATAGTTAGTAGCAGCAGCAGCAACAGCCGGTGTAAATGGCAATGTTGGCAGCAGCAAATACTTATTGATATTGGGGGTCAATCAACGTTGCAATACTATTAAACGTGTTAGGAAAGATACGTCCACAGCCGGTTTCCACCTTTTTAAGTCGAAAATCTGTTTAAAGTTGTTGATTGTAGTTGAATTTAGGTACATATTTGATGCATGTGTAATGTCGGTGTAAGAAATTGAAAGTAACTTTATTGAAAGTAGCCAACATTTGTTTTTTTTTTAATCATACGTTCAACTTCTGATGTATATTTGAATGTTTACGGTTCCGCAATACGATAGAGTGAAACACACACACACATACACACGTGCTGTTTGCCTGGGCATTCAGGAGCGACTCCTAACCTTTACTACAAAAAAAAAAACGTGTACAGAAAATAAAAAATTCACATCGATAATCGTAGTGATCGAAGGATACAAAACCGAGCAAAACGAAAACCCTAATCAAAACTAGCGTTAGGCTCCGCCGAATCTGAACGATGTATAAGACGGCGTAAAGCACGCATATACAGAACATACAATAACAATAACAAAACAGGAAACGAAATTGTAAAAGTGAGACAAGGTAAACGAAAACATAATTTAACAGAAGATGTATTTTTGTTGAAATAAAACAGTAAACAGTGCAAACAACTAACATTGAACGTGTTGAAAGAAGCAAAGTATTGTTACCCGAAACTGATAGGATCGTTTGATGTGCTGCTAAGTAGTACTCTGGAAGGCCTTGTGGCTATTGCAAGGGGAACTCGTACTACGCATTTTAAAGGCTGGGTATTGGTGTATAGTCAGCGTATCTATTCCATATTACAGGTCGAAGATCTTCTCCTCTGTTCTTACATTCTGTTGCCTGTGAACGCCTGAGACATCGAAAAGAGCGTTTGCTGCATGGGAGTTATGGATCGCTTTGCCGATTTGCGCCATTTGCAGAAGCGAATAACTATCTTCGAATCAACAGATGTCCAGCCAGGCGATGTTCCGTGGAATCTTCTTCAAACTGAGCAACGTTTTATTTGTGCTATTTTTTTCAATAAAACCTAAAGAGAGTGGTAAATAAAGCATGTTCGGCGTTATGAAAAATTGGTGTGTTGTGATTCGCGACCCGATGGTACGTGTGGAAGCGGTGTTGGCCTTACACCACAGAACGAGATACGACTTCATATCCCGATCGTACCCAGTACACAGGACTGACCATACTGCTGTGGGTAATTAAAGTCGAGGAAACTCAGAAATGCCAGGTCTCTTGAAGCTTTACGGGCCGCAAAAGGAGAAAAAACTTAATTCTTGCATCCTGTGATTGTGAACTATCAGAAACCAATAGCGACAATTGGAAGAAACTTAAGATCGCTGGATCAAAGTTTGGCACACGGACAAACAACAACGAGAATTAACATCCGCTGACCTAGAATGACCTAGACATTGAATATTCGGCTCATCCTAAAGTGGTCCTCGATGCAATGGACAACAAAGTGATGACTTTGTCATATGCCGAAATTAAAACTGGAATCAGGTGGGATGTGATTTTGGTCTTTTTAAAAATTTATTGAATGTTCCAAATGAATTCTTCTACAATAAATGTCATGAGTTGTTAGGGAACTATTGGATAAGAGAAGACTAAATATACAAAATGTCCACAGGGAAACTTTCATTGCAAAACATATTTTTTGAGACAAAGCTAGATGTGCTGGCTCAGCTATTAACGTATATTTTTCGGAAGTTTTAATACGAGAATGGTAATGCACGTGCTGCTCCGATATTTGTTTTCCAAAGACTCCAAAGAAGATCAGATCAGTGGTTGAATGCCGTTTAAAATTTCTGAAGGAGTCATAAAGTAAAAAAAATATTAACATTTATATTGCACTACCACCATAACCATACCACGATAACCATATCGGAATTAAATCTTCTGATATGCTTGAATTGTAAGTAGGTAACCGTTCTACTATTCAAAATTTCTTTCTCTACTTTGCAGTTTACTGTGCGCTGAACAATAAAATGCTATACATTTCGTCTATTGTAGCACTGCTTTTTATTAGGTATTTACCTTAAAAGGATCAAGATTGAATTTTATGTGTGCATGGCGCCAGTATAAAGATCGAATAGTAGCAGTAGTAGTTGTTGTTGTTGTTGTAGTAGGAAGGTCAATTATCTACTCGAAGCTAAACACCTTGTCACACGTACAAACTAACCTGGGTCTACTAAAACATGGATCAAGCAATGTTGTTTCTTTCTCTCTCTCTCTCTCTCTCTCTCTCTCTCTCTCTCTCTCCCTCTCTCTCTTTCTGTCTTTCTTTTTTCAACATCGTTCACTCTACTAATTTGCCGTATATGCTGTGTACATTGTTTTACGAATTACGAATAAAAATTCAATGTTTACGCTCTTATGCGAGCTGAATAAGCATTCAGAGATTGTTTTCCTATATCATTACTACTGACTAGGTAGATTACTAGTAGGGAAAAACGAGAATGCGGAAACGGGGTAACTAGCTGAGTAGACGAGAGGTAATTATTTATGTATTTATGCATATGCTGCTGCTGCTGCTAGGGAATAACCATTAAGCAATTATAGTATAAACATTGTCCATCGGGCTACTTTTGCTAGCGACATCCTCGATCGATCGTCTCCATTTCCATGCTCAGATCCTGCTGTTTTCTAAATAAAAAAAAAATACTAGATTGAAATCACACTCGGTTCTTATTATTCCGCACAATGTCCGTCCGCCATTGCTTAAAGAATGCTACCGCGCAGCACGAGACATGATTGTACCTAACTTAATCCACCCATAATATCTTTCTATTTGGTTTTCTCTTCATATCGCATTTGGCCACAGTGTATAGGCAGCAGATAAGTTATCGAGAGAATTTGTTGTGTGTTTCAACATCAGTATATTGCTACGGTATTACTTAATGTTTAAAGTTTTTTTTTCCTTTTTGGCAAATGGTTTTTGCACTCTCTCTAATAAATGATACACACACACACATACACACGTTGTACACACACGCACACACATACAACTACAGAGTCTAAAGATTAAATACAGCAGTCCGGGAGTGGTCACTGCCAACTATTTCTCCCTCCTTTCATTAGTGACGGAAGGGAGGAGTACGAATAATTGTATAGAGGTATATGATTCATTGTATGGAATTCGTTTTCAGTTAAATTATGGGCGTATATGCATATGCACCCGCACGTAATCTTTGTATATATATAAATAGCGCAAGCAGCTTGCATGCTTTACACTTTACAGTAATATAAACGACTTCCTATGTGTGTGGGTTCTGCTTATGACGTTCCTGAATATAATTCTCGTTGGTATGTAGTTGCTTTCTTATCGCGGCACGATATCGCACTCGCGCGGCATAAGAATAGAGATTGCACATTTATAACCTACGTATTCATCATTTGAACACGTGTTCGTTTTTATAATATCATCATCTTTCACAACGTATGATCAAAAATGATCAGTAGAAAAGTCTTCATTCCTCAAGTTTCTCCTCTTCCCCAAACAGCCCCACGGAGAATGGGTCGGATGTACCGGTTTTCCATATTTTCTAGGTTAACCGTTACGCGCACAACTTTAGTAAAATATTTCGTCTTCATCGTCCCGACGTAAGGAAATGATGGTGGTTGTTGTGGTGGTCGTTGTGATGGAACTAAGCTCCAACGTTCCATCGCCTGACGACGTTCCGTTAAGCGTAGCGTTGTAACCGGACGGTGCGCCAACACATGCCGCCCCACCGGATCCTCCCGAGCGTCCCGGACTAGGTGTCAGTTTGGAGTGTTGGCTGGACGGTACCGGATTGTCACAATCGTCGCTAAAGGAGTCGCTAAAATTGTCATTAAACATCGGTGGCGGTGCTGGGCTGATGTCGTTCAAGCTTAACTGCTCCCCATCTGACGAACTGTTGGTGCTCAGGTTAAGTGACTGATTGCGCTGGTGATGGTAGTGGGGCTGTGGTAAATGCTGCTGCGCATGAGCCCCTTGCGAATGGAAGGGGAGGGAAATGCTGTTATTATTGTTATTATTATTATTATTGGCGGGCCCTGCTCCGATGCTCACGACTGGTAGGGAGTGCTGATGGTGCAGCGTTGCCGACTTGGGCGGAATTGGCGGTGGTGGAGGTTGCGCCGTACCGGTCGAAGGGGATGACCCGGAATTCATCATTGGAATGCTTTGGTACGCTTCGGGATTGGAGTTCGTCTTTTGATGGCCACGGATCGATGGCTGTGCCATTGCCGGCAGAGTGTTTCCGTTTGCGATGATGTTGTAATCGTCGTGTGGCGTTACGGTGGATGGAATTGCCATTGGCTGATGATAGTGCTGATGTGGTGGTGTTTGGGCACAACTTTCTGCTCCCTGTGATATTGCGTGTTGTCCACCTGTTGCCCCAGAGGACGATGCTACATTGAGATTGTTCAATTCCTGGGTGCTGGTGGAAATGCCCGAATCGCGATAGAACCCTTGCCTGAACTCGCTCAGATTTCGCGGACTACCGTAATTGCCACTGTCGTTGAGAGATATTTCGTACAGGGAGTACTTTTTCTGCCGGTTCTTCCCCGGCAAACTGTGCTGTTGCAGCTGTTGCTGCTCTACGTATTCTGTAAATGGCATCGGATTGGAACTACGCTTGTCCGGCGTGTGGCCACGCGGCGGTAATGGTGGAGCCGTAGGGGAACACACGGCAGGCAGTATCAAGCCACCGGTGCTATCGCGTGGAGGAATATGCGGAACCGGAGAGGAAGTCAACGCTGTCATAGGGACGATTCCTGATAGCGAGAGCGCTTTCTTGTTGACAGACATGTACGTGCCATCATAGTCCTCCGGGAAGTAAGCCAACTCTTGTGCTCCACCATTCATCATGGACAGCTTACCACCGTTTGGCCCCATACATGAGTCGCTAGCACCACCTTGCTGCTGCTGTTGACCAATCGGTAGCGGCGGCAGTGGTTTTGTTGGAATGTTAATATTGGTCTTCCATTCGGACGTGCTCTTCTCCAATTCGAGAAACGCCTCCGACAACCGGTTGTGCAACGGGAGCACCTGTTCCGGAGCAAGGCTGCGATGAAGTTCCAATGCCTGACGCAGTATTTGCATCTGTTCGAATATCAACCGCTTCAGTCGCTGCACGTGCACACTTTGGTCACGGCCCTCGGTCGATTTGGCGAAGCGCTCCGAAAAGAAAGCATCCTGATATTTGCTGAAGCCACCGTTTACATTCGCATCCACCGATCCTTGCAAACGCATTGTGAACGGGTTCAGGTTGCGCTTCGGATCAAGACGATACTGAACGATCAGATCGGATAGCTCCTTGTTCACATTAGCAATTGTTTCGCAGGCAAACTCAACCGGCGTTAACTCATGCTCCGATCTGCAATAGACGGTAGGTTGGTAACGGAATTAATACACAATCGGTGACAAATAAATTCGAATGAAGCAATCGAAATACTCACGTCTTGCTGACTTCAAACCATCGCAAGATGCCCGGCAAAGGTTGAGCCGTTTCGTAGATTGTTCTTACAATCCACAGAGACTTGAATTCATTGTCTTTGTCAACCGTGCCCTTGTGTACAGGGCGATCGTACTGGAACCGCGTAACGTCGTTCACTTCATAGTACTTGGAAATCTTTTCCGGGACGGTCACTTTGGCACTTTTCAAATGGTACGGATCGGCGATCGGTCGTACATTTACGACATGGAAGCGTTGTTCAGGCGAATTCAATATTGAGCTGTCTGGTGGATATTGCTTCTTGTCCAGAATGAGAGCAGTAGGGAATTCGGTCTGGAGTCGCTGTATAAATGCACCAATCCGTTCGTACTCCAGTCCACGATAAATGAATTGTTTGTTCTATGGAGGAAGAAGGATAAACAATTAAAAAGGGAACAGACAGATAATCATCAAATTCTTAGCAATACATACTCTAACAAACGATGGAAATCCTGTTCCGTAGTAGCCAACGCGAAAGTATTCCGGCTCTGGGCGCAGTTGCGTGAGTATGTTTTGAAAGAATTTAGCTTCCTGCACCAGCACATCACTCAGCCGGTTGTAATCGAAACGTTTACGCTCGTAAAACATCGCCAGTTCCTTGCACAGTGGGATACCCTTTTCCCAACATTTGCCCTTGTCGAAATAGCTGATGATCTGCAAAATAAGAAATCGCATGAGCTACAGTTCTAAGCTCGTCTCATCGGCAGCAGCAAACGGAATAGTTACATTTTTATAAATCTTTTCCTTCTGTTCCCATTCCCGTGGGCCGTTCGATTCATCCGAAATATTTTCACTGTCCCAGGATAGCATATCAGCGTACAGCTTCAGCGTCAAACCCGCTTCGACATAATTTTCCGCACCCAGATGCAGATCCAACAGCTTGTAGATGTAGCGTACGTACATTTCCTTTCGATTGATCTCGTCGTTGTAGAAGTTGAGCAAATTGACCGTGCAGGTCATACGTTTGTCCCGATTCTCATCGCCCTGCATAACGCTACGATAATCAAGCAATCGCTCCAGCAGACGAGTGACGGAGGAGATGAACGCAATGCCCGACTCGCGCCAAGACGGATTTTCCGTTTGCACCCGTTCTAACAGTCTACAGCATCGAAATGGTTGTTTTTGGAAGGAAATAAAAAAGACGATGGAATATAAAGCGAAAGGGATAAAACGTTAACTCGTGAATCATAAATAGCTTTCAGTATGTACTACTGTTTGAGGCAATGATAGTGAGCGATATAGATTTTAGTAAGGAACCAAGCCAAGGGTTATGTGAAAACTTACGCTAGACACAGTTGCTCCCTACAGATTGGGCGCATATGTGCGATAGGCACGAACAAGAGAAGAAACACGGATACGGACACATTTGTAGTAGCACAATGTAAACCAGAACACGACGACAATGCCCAATTATGATGATGAATCATGATGAAGGTGATGGTGCAGTTTAATGTTCGCAATGTTAATACCGAAGAGTTAATAATTGTGATTAGTATTGAGCCGGTACGTCAGTATGATATTAGTGGAAATGTGCTTGATGGATCGACACAATTGGTGTCTAAATGGCAATCGATAGAGAGAGCATAAACCAGATTACTTACATAGTGCTGAACAGTTCCCGGTATTCATCGTCCCCCTTGTTTTCACTTATAAGCAAATCCAACTTGTCGATCAGTTCGCTTTCTACCAGTCGAAACGATCCACGCGAAACCTACGGATAACGAATAAGTAATTAATATGAAATGTTTTCTTTTGTACAAATTACGGAAACAGTGGCAAAGAAAAATGTTTGTATTTCATTATCCCCTTACTCGCCATAGCGTATGGCGTCAGATTTTAAAAATCACATTGAGCAATGACGAAATAAATTTGAAGCATGACTCGCAAGGCAAACACCTGCTCATAACGAATTTTCAAATAAAGGCCATGGATTTTGTTCGACATCTGATAAATCAATAGTTTTTACAGTAGATAAGCTTACCGCTGCCTCTACATGCCGTGCTTTATTATCTTTTGTTTGCTGTGACTCGTCTTATCATCCCATCGTTTAGCAATGAGGAATGCGTGAAATGATATTTTGTCATCTTATCTATTTTTCTAATGTGTTTTTTTTAATCACTTCCTATATTTACAATTCGACAACGCCGCAATGCTTCGATAGTTTGAAAACACATTTTTTTGCGGATTTCAAACATATTTTGCGCGCGGCGAATGTGCACGTTTTGACAGCAAGAGCGAAAAGCTTATTCGCCCCGCCTATCAGCGCGATTCGAGCAGGTCCGGGATTCGAGTACTTTTAACGAAACAAGCTTTTACTGTAATTTCGTCCATACGACGAAAATTGTCAAGCGAACGAACAACACACATCTCACCCCGGAACAAAAATCCTAAAGTGCAGTGATGTGATTTGATGGGGCAAATTCGATGAAAACACCATACCTGCCGCAACAAAAAACGACCGATAGGCAGACAAACTAACACTGCTTCACCCTCTGTGTGCGTAGGAGCTCGTAAATGTTGTGAAATATGATCATAAGTGCTTGATATGGTTTATGTGCGGTCAAAGAGAACGCGAGTGCTCCTCCTCCTACAAATCGAAACACACAGAAAACGCAGCGCGTAGAATGCTCTGATTGTAGCCGCCGTCCGACCTTCTTCTGCTTGCCTTGATGTTACACCACCGAGAAAAACAAAAGAAACTATGCGTTCCGACCATGGCACCAGGGTACGGCGGCAGCACATAGACAAGACGGACGGTAGCGCACAGGGAGATGCATCAGATTTGCAGCAAGGGACGGTCAGCAAACAACGGAAAACCAACGAAGAAACAGTGTCCCTTTAATGCATCGGTGTACATGATGCATTTGAAACGGTTGCTGGTGTAGAGTAAGAACACACATACCAGGAAAGCGAATCTACCCATCAAACGAACGATTGAAAAAAGTGCGTGGCTCTTTCGTTATCTCAATTATGCGATTTGTGTCTAATTGACATTTAGCGACTGTAGGCAAGAAGGAAGTACCCGGAAGGAAGTGATAAATTGTCGTCGACGAACGAAACGGTGCGGAGGAAGGTGACATTTTTTTCGCTTTCAGTCCCGACCAGGCTGGATCTGATCGGGTGCCCTAACTTGGAAATCATTCTAGTTCCGTTCCGTGAATCCGCACTGTTCCATCCCCGCCCTTTCGATGTGTGCAATCCTTTCGTGATCAGAACAGAACCGCTTTGAGGAAGTAGCGACGAACACATTGCGAACAAGTACCCGTAGTAGTCGTGATGCAGGAGGTTAGCAGCAATAGTAGCTCTCTACATTGAAATATTGTCACACCACACAACAGGGCATCCCCGTGTGTGTGAGCTAATGGAACAAAAAGACTACAGAGACAAAATCAATCATTATGCTTCTAGGGTAAAAGAGTGGTGGAAAATATGAATCACCACCAGAAGCAGCACCACACTCGCTAATCACCGCAATCGTTCAAAGCAACAGTGCAAAGGAAGTGGGGCAGTCGCAACCGTAGTGTTAACGGCGGTAAAGAAAACTAGAAACAGGAACGTATCCTGTGTGTGTACGGTGGAACAGGTACGCGGAGCGTATAAGGTATAGCACGACCCCTCAAGAGCAATCATAACTGCGAAAAGCCCTCAGGAACGTATAACACAACAAACGAAAAAAAACACATTCGTAAATTGGTGCACAGACGTCGCGACGACATTCTGATTGGGCGCTGTCCATCGTCGGCGGTAGTGAGTGGCAACACGCGGCGCCATCGACGTGCATCGGTGTTTGTGCGTTACGCATCCATCCACAACAGTACGGCGGGTGTATTTTATTGTTGAGCGTGTGTGTCGTCCGGTCGGCTCAACAATAATTATCGACAAAGTGGCAAGGGCTGCTAGTGGTGAATGGATTTATATCTGATATACCACAAACAACGGTGACCAAGTTTTAAAATAGGGACGTCAAAGGTGGCTCAAGAAGCGAACAGCTGTAGCAGTAGTAGTAATCTAGTCACTGGGACCGTCACAGATTGTGGTTTCAGTAGAGCTAATCGCACTAGGCTGAAAGAACAGGCGCACGAATCGAACGAATCGCACTATCGACCGATTTACAGCCCGGTACCAAAACGACACCGTCCCAGGCAGCAACGGCTGGGAAGTTGCGACAGTGCCGGTGGCGGAGGTGGTAGCGGACGGAGAGATAAGCGCATCAGGGCGAGGGCCTGTGAGCAAGGGACGGCAACAGAGAGCAGAGCTCTGGAAATGACTACGGCGACAATGGAAATGCTAACGACAGCGACAACAACCACGCCTGCGACAGGCAATTCCTCCTCGATTGCCAGTACGACCGCAGCCAGCGGAGGTAGTGGAAGTGGTGTTGCATTTAGTTCAGGAGCTAGCCTGGAGGAGATGATGCGAAGCACGATGCCCGTAGATTATAGCAATCTATCCGGAGTCGTGCCGTTGCTGGAGGAAGTTGACGGCAATGTGACCACCGTATCGCAGCATAGCAATGATTCGATCGAGCGTACGGTGCTGCCAGGATCGTCTAGTCAGCCACATGGCCACGTCCATCACAAGGGACATTCACGGGGGAGCAGTGCACCGCAGGCGTACGATCGAATCACGACTAAGATTGCCTGTACGAAGGAACTGATTCGGAAGGAACAGGAAGCGCGTGACTCGAACGTAAACGAGTATCTGAAGCTAGCCGCAAATGCGGACAAGCAGCAGCTGCAACGCATTAAGGCCGTGTTCGAGAAAAAGAATCAAAAGAGCGCCAACAGCATTTCTCAGCTGCAAAAGAAGTTGGAATCCTACAACAAACGCTATAAGGACATGCAGCAAACGCAACAAAAGCAGGCACACCAACAGCAACAGCAATCCCAGCAGCAACAGCAACAGCAGCAGCATGCTGCTGCCGCAGCCAGCTTGTTGCTACAGCAACAGCAGCAGCAGCAAGCGGTTCTGCTTACGGGAGGCAGTCAGACGCTACCACCAAACTTGCAGCAGCTGGCAGTGACGACAAATCAACAGCAGCAGCAAAGCTTTCTACAGCCTCGCGAGATGCTGCGCGACGTTGGACAGGGTCTAAGGAATGTCGGGGGTAACATTCGGCACGGCGTGACCGGGCTGTCGGCAACTGTGATATCGAAACCACGCAAATTTGCTCATCTTATACGGAACAAGTTTGGCAGTGCGGACAACATTAACCAGCTTACATCCACCTGGTACACCGGGAGTGCGGCCGATAGCGAACTTTCCGGCATAGACGTAGCGAGCGGTACCGAGGGACAACAAACCACGCCGAATGCGAGTGGCCCTGGCGGCGGCGGTGGTGGTGGACAGAACAATCAACACAATACCAGCATTAGCGATAGCGAGGGTCGACGCACACATGGGACAACACAAGGGCAACAGGGACAACAGCACCATCACCAGCAATTGCATGGAGTGTCCTCAGGCCATCGCCATCACGGTCCTGGCCCCGGAGTAAAGTACAGTGAACATGATAGTGAATGTAGTAGCGTCACTAGTGATAGCATACCGCTGGGATCGGACAAACATCGGCTAAGCTGCAGCCAGCGGTGCGTCAATTATAAAGCCCTCAATGAACTGCGCGAGGAGTATCAAAAGTTAAAAGAGCGATTAGATCGGGTTGAACTGGTGCAGAAAGAAGTGACGGAGCTTTCGATGGCACTGGAGAACGAACGATATCGAGCCGATCGGCTCGAAGAGCAGATAAATGATCTTTCGGAGTTGCATCAGAACGAGCGCGAAAATCTGAAGCAAGCGATTGCCGACCTGGAGGAAAAGGTGCAATACCAGAGCGACGAACGGTTGCGGGATGTCAACGAGATTCTCGAAAACTGCCAGACGCGCATTTCGAAGATGGAGCAACTCTCGCAGCAACAGTACGTAACGGTGGAAGGCATCTACAACTCGAATGCACGAGCCGTTGTAGTGAAGCTGATCAACGTCGTGCTGACCGTGCTGCAGGTTATCCTGCTTTTGGTTGCAACGGTGGCCGGCATCATAGTGCCATTTTTGAAAACGCGACTACGTGTGCTCACTACGCTCTTTTGCACGCTAGTGCTTATAGCCATCGTGCGACAATGGCCGGATGTACGGGACACCGGTGTACATTTGATCCGGATCCTTCGCAGTCAAGTCGTTAGCGAAACGGTGACCTAGAGTGTATTTTGCAAACTAGACGCTGACAACCTGTGCTAGTGTTACATTGTGGCTTTGTATTTTTAATGAAAGCGTGTAGTGCAAATAAATAGGCGACCACCATCATTATTCGTATGCTCACATGTTCGTACACCCCCACAAGGGTATGTGGATCAATCCGATATGAATCGGTAAAGGAAAGCTAGGCTGAAGTGACGATGCAATTTGCTCAAACCCATAAAAGAAAAGTCTTAGTTCGTATTGTTGAACTATTCAATATTAGCCAGACGTTAGTTGAACAAGAATCCATCCAAGACATGCTCCATACACAATGTTACGCAAATTCATACACACCAGAGAATGATAAATTGTTAGTATTATTGCAGATAGAGTAAGGGAAGAATTCTAGTGGGGCTTTAAGAAGTGCAATGCCGTGTGTGTACGTGCGTTAAAAATGGCCATATATTATAACACCTTGCAATCTTGATTCCTGTGTAGTAAACATTTGTCCGTTCTGAAGCGTTAAAAGCTCTGTTAGCAAAAGTACGCAAGTAGGAAACGCAATCTACTATTTTCACGAGATTCTTAAACTCAAACCCTCTCCGAATGTTCAGTCTTTAGGGTTTTTCTGATTCAAAATAGTAGTGATGTAAAAAAACGTTATTAGGTCAGTTATCAGCAAGAAACAATGTGGAAACAAACATTTTGCAATTGTTTTAGAATATTTCTGAACAACTTCATCATGCATCACAAATTATCGGCGATAGTGCAGGACATTTTTTGGGCAGGAACAAAACGAAAGCAATCTTTTGTAGCAAAACAGTAGATGATGTTTAGACTAGTAGTAGTGTGTTTTGAAAAAGAATAACGACTCCAAAATTAGAGGAATGCGTTGGGAACGAACATGCGTTGTATTAAGAGAATGGTTCGTCAAGGCAAAAGTAAGAGATACTCCCAAAAAGTCTGCACGGTCACGAAATGTCTCGAAGACGTAAAAAATACGAATCGAAAACAGGCTTTCCTTATGTAAGTGTGGCAAACCGGTAAAAGAAGAAAACAAAATATTGCACCGCGTTTATCGTTGAAAGTTAAGAAAACGCCGCCTATCGGTCGTTGTTATACGATATTGTATGTTCTTATGCTATTGAGCTTCTTTTTTATGATTTCTTCTATCAATGGAAGCAATACTAAGTTATTCATTGTATGGTAGGAACGAATACAACAAAATTTATTAAGCAAATAACGAGCAAACAATGTGAAAAGTAATGTGGTAAAAGTTATTGGGCATGGAACGGGAAATTACATAATGATAGCGAATACATAACATCGTGATTAGGTCGGTTTAATTTAAGTTAAGCAAAGAAGGGTATAGATCCATATAGGCAAGAACGGGAACTGTAGGGATATGTAGAACCCGGGCAACTGTAGGGATATGTAGTGTGTAATCGTCGTGTTTAGTAGCAACAGTAGACACCATACAGGAAGGAAACAAAAACAACCTGCCACTGAACCTATAGAAACAAAACAATCGAAACAGCAGCGTGCATTGCGAAAAAAATACGAACTACGTACATGCGACGTATTTGCCGATCACAAAGGAAACCAAACACGAACGATCAATCGCTTGAAAAGGCTAAATTATGAACGAAAACAATTAAGGAAATATTTACCGATATTTCACATTTCAATGTTCAAACTAAACAATAACGCTAGTAATCAACCATCGGGTGATATTTCCGAAATAAACGATTTCTGAGGAAGAAAGAGGTAGGCACATTAGCCCCATTCGAGAGTACGGTACGGTACGATTGACTACAGCCAGCCAAGAAGCACAACATCAGCATTTCCCCCCAAATAGCCTCTTTCTTCCTCTTGCTCTACTTCACTTCTCTCTCTCTCTCTATTTATGTTTCTCAAACTAGAGATTCGAAAAATAAAGGAAAGATTATAAAACAAACAAAAATCTGTTGCATTACTACACTTCATGGGAATAGTAGGTATCATCCATTGCGGTTAATGGGGGCGCATTATCAATCGATGCGAACAAAACATTCCCCATGAATGGATGGGTCGGCTTTGAAGTGATTGGATTATACATCAAAAACTCAATTACCGTTCTTCGGTGGGTGCATTCGTCCTTAAACAATAGGAGAAACACAAATACATTCGAAACGGATTTCGATGCTTTGTCATTAATAATGATGTCGGCTCTGATCATTTTGATAATAAATGCTTCAAACATATAGTCATCCTGAAAGGGGTGGTCTGTAGTTGTTACACTGCCGTAGCGCTTATCGCGTCCAGATCTTTGGATCCATGAAAAAAACTTAATTCCATGTGCAATTGTTGGGTACGTTTAACCTTACTGGTTTGATTTATCGGTTATTTGTTCAGCCGTGTTAGGCATGCACCCATTCAAACATCGTAGTTTACCATTAAATGCTAAACTAAAGTTCGAACCCTTCATTCTGGGTGTAAGATTGTTACTCTTTTTTTAATTCAAGATGTTCATGAGGTCGACGTCCGGCCGGCCTTTCAGTTGTGAAACGTTCAAGACTGGAAAGCGTCCTAAGAAGGTCAAAGGTTTGTTTTGTCTTGGGTATGTGAGCATGATAAAGTGGTGCTTCCTCAAAACTCCCATCAATGCATATATAAAAGCCATCGATCAAAATAAATACCGCAAATAAGTAAAAGAAACGTGTACCTACATTTCAACGAGTTGGTTTTTTTTTAAACAATATTCAGCATCTCATATCATTTTTTCACGAATTTTTCAATCAAGTATTTCAACGGCTGAGAACTTGGCAACACTGCCATTTTCGCCCTGCCTGCTGTCAAACGCTAACTTCACAGCAAAACGTCACAACAGACGTAAGAAAAAAAATTGGAGTGCTGTATTTTTCCAAGCGTGTGTTGTACCATTTCGTAAATAAGTTTTTCAGCCGATTATAACTTGTTCTTTGGTCTCGGCTTGTTGTTCCCATCTTTTTCATCCGCGAAGCAACAACATTTGTGAAAACGATCAAAATGGCGATGTCAAAAACCACAAACACGTACAATCGACAAAACTGGGAAGACTCGGTTCGTTTGCTACCTGTAAAAATAGTTACAATTCATTATTCATCACTCGTGTTTCCGATTTAACCTTCTTTCAGGAGTTTCCAATACTTTGCCAAACATGCCTAGGTGATAATCCTTATGTTCGCATGGTAAGTATTCTATTGCCCCTACCCCTATCCTTGGATTCACCTGTTCTCATTCCGTTTGTTATACCTGATCATTGCAGATAAAAGAGCGCTACGGCAAGGAATGCAAAATCTGCACACGCCCTTTCACAATCTTCCGGTGGTGCCCCGGTGCTAGGATGCGTTTCAAGAAGACGGAAATCTGCCAGACATGCAGCAAGCTTAAGAACGTTTGTCAGACATGTCTCCTGGATCTTGAGTACGGTTTGCCAACGCAAGTGCGAGACGCTGCGCTCAAAATTCAGGACAAGATTCCAGAAAGTGACGTAAACAAAGAATTCTATATCCAGAACATTGAATCACAACTGAAAGCTGGTGACGATAATACGGTTGCGGCGGGTACGGTGGGCAAATCGTTGGCGGCAAGTGACATGTTGGCAAAGCTTGCCCGTACAGCACCCTATTACAAGCGTAATCTACCTCACATCTGCTCATTCTGGGTGAAGGGAGAGTGCAAACGTGGTGAAGAATGTCCCTACCGACATGACAAACCCGTGGAACCAGATGATCCGCTATCTGAGCAAAATATTCGCGATCGGTACTATGGTCGCAACGATCCGGTAGCAGACAAGCTGATGAAACGAGCCGCCTCGATACCTACATTGGAGCCACCGGAAGACAAAACTATTACTACGCTTTACGTAGGCAATCTGGGCGAACATATAACAGAAGTGGACATACGAGACAATTTCTATCATTACGGTGAAATTCGCTCTGTGTCACTAGTGCCAAGACAGCAATGTGCATTCGTGCAGTACACCAAACGTGCGGCCGCAGAGTTAGCCGCGGAAAAAACGTTCAACAAGCTTGTCCTTGGTGGGAAGAAACTAACGATCAAATGGGCCCATTCCCAGGCCAAATCGACCGCTTACGCACAGAATTCGGTTCCCCGCGGTGCCGGAGGTAGTAATCGAATCTTTGATCCCGTGCCGGGGCTCCCTGGACAGCTTCCCATGCCTCCCAATCCTACGGATTACTTTAATCTGCAAGCATCAGAAATGGCCGTTTTGCCACCGGGAATGAAAATACATCAGCTACCTCCGGGTCTGATTCCAGGAGCACCAAGCTATGCGTCCATGTACCAGCAAGCCGCCGGTGGTTCCTCTGGTATGCCACCTCCGACCGGCGGTGCAAGTGCAAGCGATGTTGGCACCAGCAGCAGCACTGGTGCTGGTCATTCTATGATGCCACCGGCAATGCATCAGCAGCAATTGCACTATCCGAGCCAGGATCCGGCTCGGTTAGGGGCATTGAAAAAATAACAAATATCACTGTAACATTGTGATTTTATATCGTGTACAAGTATCACAAACATTCAATAAATCCATTAATATCAGACCAACTTAAAGAATCATTCGATGTACTGTGCCTATTACAACCTTGCACTTTACCAATTACGTTTGAAACTCATTTAAGTGCTACAAACAATCAGGGATGTTGAGGCATTGTGTAAGGAAACTAGATCAAATATAATTTGTTGAGAAATGCTTGCATATTTCTAAGCATTAGCTCTCGGATGTCCTAAGTACAAATATACGAAGTTTCTTCAAAATTCAACACAAAAGATCAAATGTGGTAGTTTAATGAAACCATATGCACCTACCTGTTCGCACTGCATCATGTCGTAGAATACCGTAAAAGTAGCCTTCCGTAACGCTGGTTCTGGAACAAGTGTGACCTCCAAAAATGGTCCTACCATCGACGGAATAAAGTGCAATTTGTGTTCGCCGAGTTGCGCCCACATGCTCAATATTTGAAAGCCCATCATAACGCGCATATCACCGTGCGTACTCAATATTTTGCGGCGCTTCGTCTCGTGGTACTGTTCGATCTGCAGCGATGGTTGGGTGAGAAAAATAACAGCGACGCTGAAGTACGACCACCATAGTTGTGAATCGAACGATTGAGGACCGAGGAATCGGTAAACTAGTGGCTTTGCTAATTCCTCCAACGTTCGCCGCAACACGTCGTTGGCGGCCATTTTCATCACCAACCAGTCTTTGGAAAAAATCATCCAGTCCTGTTCGAGTATGTCCTTAAAGATGGCCAAACATTGCTGAATGAAATCGCGCAGTTCTTTTCCGCCGACGATCGATCCACCACCCGTCGGGCTGCTGCCACACTGTTGTCGGTCCCACATGCGTTGATAGTGCGATTCATCTAGCAGCTGCAGCAGACCTAACTTTACCGCAAACAAAGAGCACACGAGATTCTCGTTCCCACCATTACTCAGTACATTGATTGTTTGTAGCAGGATGGGAAAGATGTTCGCAAACAACGTGTCCAGATCGTGGTGAATGGCGTTAGATGGTTTTTCACCGGTTTTCGCTTTTGCTTCATACAGCTTGATCAGCACTTCAGCGAGAATTTCCGAACAGAGTCGTAGCTCATCACGACGAGCTAAATGGATACGAAGATGTTTGCAGGCGATGTTCAATATGACGGAACGTAGTTCGTCGTCTTGGAAAAGCTGCCCGGAAACCATATCCTTGATTGACTTCAGTTTTGCTTGTATTAAAGGTGGCTGAGCGTCCTTCGGAACAGCGTCGAGCATGGATTTGACAAGCGTTTCCAGCTCCGGCCGGGTTATGATGGTACGCAGCTGCTCAAACACCACTCCTGCATTACTGAGTAGCGCTTCCTGTGTCGCTAGGATTTGTGTTGTGCTTGGCACTGCGAGCATGCCATTCAGCGACAGGAAAACCGAAAACAGATCATTTTTAAACTTGTCCTCATATTGGCCTCCCGATGCGTGCGCAAACAGTTTGCGCGATTGAATGATGAGTTTGAAGATAAATTCCAGCGAACTAAAGCACTGTACGATTGGCTCCAGATTGTCTGTAGTTGTCAACCAGTCTGCCAGATGCTGTACCGACGAGAGTAATCCTTGGTATACGAGTGGAGCTGCGAAATGGTTGCGTATGTAAGCGTCCATCACCGGCTTAAAATGTTGAAATTTGCTACTTTGCATCAGACTAAATATGTTGACTAGTACGTGAAACACAAGGCCCGAGTGAGGGGTGCTGTTACCATCGTCGGTAGAAAACAGCGCAAACAGGGCATCCAGGACGTCCTGCAGGAACTTGATCAGTTCTTCATTGTGCAGCCGCAACACGCGTTGCAACGAATCTTGAATGCCCTCCGGTCGATTACGCCACTGCAGCAGTGATAGTAAATCTCCATTTTGGGTCAGTTTCGTTGAGCAAAGGATCGTGCGCACGTAAAAGGCTTCCTTCGAACTACGGTGGTATGAGGAAGGTGAATCACCCAGCGCTTGCCGGTCACCAGCAGAACAAGGTAGTCGTAAATACACGTTCGGTTGTACCTTCAGCGGGTCCTCGCATTTGTATACGTATAACTCGTGGGCTCCATCGGCGATGGTCGCCCCGCCTGTTTCCATAAGCCGTGCGAAGCTAAACCCAAACAGCTTCGGATCGGATTTATCCCTCGTCGAGCAGCTGCGGAACTCGAAGCGAACGTGCGCCTTGCTAAACTTATCAATCGGCACGAACATCCGGATCGTTTCATTCCATGCCGGTGAGTTGTTGTGATACAGTACCATCGATTTGTAATACGCTTGCAGGGGACTACCGGAAGCGATCGCTATACATTCCTGCACCACACGTCCATTTTCATCCAGCACCAATGCCGTGATCTCTATGTTCTTTGCCGTGCTGATGCCGACACGCTCGAACTCACCTCTTTCCAGTGTGAGAAACAGATCGTTACGTACATCGCCCGGCATGATCACATCGGGGAAGCCTATTTTCTTGGTTATGGCAGTTCCCTGAAACAGGATCGGCTGCTCCAGCTTTGCTTGACTAATTTCTCCATGCAGTAGCTTCATGGACACCACCAATCCATAGTGACCCTGGGTGCTAGCGTTGATTGGTTGAAATTTCCCGCTTGCCTTCTTAATAATTAGCTCGTGCAATTGGTGGTAGTCTTTCTCCTCGCACTGGAAAATCTTAAAGCTGAACTCCTTTTCCTCCGACTCGACGCTGTAATCAAACTGGGCTATTTCACTCAGTGGTAGCACGCCAACGCCGTAAGGTCGTCGATAGGCGTGTGTCGTAGTTGTGAGTTTGTCACCTTTCTTTACCGATTCCGAGTGCAACATTTTGCCTACACGCATTACGTTTGCAATCAGGTATAGGTCCTGGTTTAAATCGGACGATCCAAGATCGGTGAAGATGGTACAATTATGGCTTGTTTCCACGTACGTCGAAAAACCGTCACGCGCTATCCGTACCAGAAATCGTTCCGACAGGGCACGCATACGATTCGTGTTGCCATCGTACAGGTAGAAATAGATTTCGGCATCATCTCCTATCCGGTGTCCAAAATCACGCATGCAAAAGTATAAATGATGCGTATGGATTTTTTTACCCGCTTTTCGCCGAAGAGTTCCTCGGTTCTGTAAAGAAAATCCGGTATCGTTTAGTGAATGTTTATATTATAAAGCGTTCATATGATTTTACGTACCGATGCAGCCTTCGCATTTTCAGCACTGTTTACGTGTACCTGGTGCAGTGATACTATTCCAATTTTCTGCGGATCTACTGCTAGTGTGCCTGATCGAGGTACAAGATCTAAGCCAAGTTTTCTGCAAAAGAAACAATACAAAACAAATGGGACGTTAATTATTTGAAAACGGGCTACATATGGGTGGTATGAAATTAATATGAAACGAAACTGAATTTCCTGCGCCTTGTGGTTAGACAATCCGCATAACACAGCATAGGGTGCAGGATGAAATGTATCAAAGGATAAATTCTAATTTATCATAGGGTATCTGTAAACCTTGTAATTAGATTAAAATCAGTTTTTCGTAATCGAACCTTCATCGAGATGCCACGTATAGTAAACCCCCAGAGCAGGAGAGCATTCACTCTACACTTTAAATAGTGAAATCAACATAACCAAAACTTCAAACCCGTACCAACTCCTTACAAATAAGCTTAATTACATAATAAACGGTTAGTAACTATCGGTTTTTTATACTTCATTTTCAGTCGTTTGTTATATTTATTTTGTGTCGCGATGCTGCTTGTACACGCACATATTTAATAATAAATAAAATTAACGATGCAACTGGTTAAAGTTTAACAAATGCATTAATGAAAAATCTATTAACCATACGCATTCCACCGTACCATTATCACAGCTCCATGCTGAATTAACGATCAAAACGAAGCCCAAATCAGCGGAACTTCTTCTTCCCGTGGTGGAGTCAAGGGATTGCTGCATTTAAATTCGCACGGACGACGAAAAGCAGCAAAACAACAATGCAGACACTGTGAGAACTTATGATCAGAAAAAATTAAGCAATTTAAAAGAACATTATCATAACATGATTCTTTTACCGTAACCCTTCTACAGACCATATAAATCGTTTGTTCCACAGCGGACCAGTGCACTTGAGTGCAACGATTGCAACAAATTTACATGTTGCTTGGACTATTTTGCAAATTTTTCGCTTTCACTACATGGAACAAAACGCGTTGACAAACTCGGACTTTTGTCCAGTCCATCGATGCAAAAACATAAACCAAGTACGCAAAAGCATATGCATACCTATGCTCCTGTTACCAACGTCTGTTGACATGTGGTGCCACACGGCACAACTTGGCAACGTTGCACACTCCGTAGGAGGCTCCGGATATTCAACGCTCAAGAAAGAACCCCATAAAGAGAAATACCTCACGTCAAATGCAGACGACCAGCCAGACTCAGATGATCAATTGAAGGGCGAAAGGATGAGGGTGCGGAAAGATAGCTAAAGCATCCATTCAACGAACGCACCCCGTGATCGCAATCGAGCTGTGTGTATGTGTGCGCAAGCGGTGAAAAGATGGCGATGGTTCGTCGCTGAAGCAGCGAGATGCAAGTGTAACTTCACGCAGTCTCCGAAGGAGGCTTTTTAAAACTCCTGCGAAGAATTAACCTGTTCCAATACAGCGACGAGCCTCCTCCACTGCCAAACGGTGTGAGCATTTCAATGCTGGAAGCTTTCCAGGGTAACACAGAAGCCGACACTCATCGCAACACGCACACATCTTTCTGACCAATGGCAGCACTTGTTTGGTCACTCAAAAGTTTCGTCAAATCGGTGAGTGCTGGAATATATGAATTATTCCAATGGTCTGATGCTTCCAGTGAGAGATGAATTTTCCACAGATGCTGGAGCTTAATTTCACCAGTTCGTCCAATACTACCCTAGCTTGTTTCATGTGTTTTCCGGTTTTTTCCTATGCTAGTTTATTTTGTTGTTAGTATTACTTGTAAATTTATTAGCTTTTCATTGCAATTTCATTTTCATTGTCTTATCCTATCTTTTTTATTTCATTGTCATTCAAGGAAATAAAAAAGAAACAGTGCGACATAATGTACGCCATACACATGCACATTCATGTAAGAAGAAAAGTGTAAAATTATTTCTAAAGTTATCATACACAAAATTACAACACGAAAATCATAACATTTCAAATCAAGAAATCTACCGTAGAGCAAACATTTTAAACTACTTTGCAATGTACAGAGCGTGTAAAAACAGAAGAACTACAACTATATCAGGGAAGAACAATCAAAATCATGGGAACTCTTCGAAAAGAAGAAATAAACGAACAAAAACAGAAAGAGCGAAAGAGATAGGTACAATCAACAAAGGGGAAGGAAGGATGAATAGAGAATTCGAAACCATGCAAACCATTTGGCTCAGGGCTCGTTAGAAACTAATTTGGTGGTTGTTCTGAGTAGCTTCTGACGATGCTGCTGACCGTGGCGCACTATAGCTACGAAAACGAGGGTGGAAGCGAAAGTGCAAGAGGGCGGCGAACTCAAAACCAGAAGGCGAAACTGAGCGATCTTCAGGCAGGGAATCCATCTCATTCTGGGGCCGTTCATTTCATTCTATCCATCCAGCCATTCCGTTGGCGAAGAACATAAATGATGGGGAGCGAAATTAAAACCTTAATCTTTAACACGGCGCGCAGCAGTATGTTGCTGCCTCCTGCATACACACTTTCGTGTTTTTCCTCACGCTTCTTAACCTGTGGTTTAGCGCATGTATGGCTTACATTCGAGTCGGTTTAATGATGCATACTGCTTCATCCGGTATAGAATCTTTTATGAGATTCTAATTGATTTTCATGTTTTACAGTCACTATTGAGTAGCGCGATGAAAGAAAACACGAAACATTTTTGATAAAAAGAAACGAATTTTATCATAAGTTTTCATTGTTTTAAAACAAAACAAAGCAAAAGTGATCGAAAATGAAAAAGAAATAGTTAAACGTTAAAAAATAACCAGTTAATTCTAGAAACAGGAAAAAACCATAAACAGTTAACTGATTGCAGTTTGACATGAATCAATTGCATCAAACGATAGATGGCTGATTTAGTTGTCACTAATGAATCTAGAGGAAAATTTAACAACAAAAAACAAAATAAGCGATCTTACTATGGAGTTATGCTAGCATGAAGATAATAATCGATCAAGGGTGTAAAAAACTCGATTATTTACTGTTTCTTTTGTTGAGAATGTTGAGAATACATTCTTGGTTATTCCAGCAGCTAACTCTTTAAAGCCTGCTCCTCATCTTTCATTTGAAACTGAATGAAGAATTTTTTACAAATATCCATGAGAAACTTCTTTTGCTTGTTATTTTACTTAAGAAAACCTTAAAAAAAATTAACAATTTAGATTACAAAAAGCAAGAAATAAGAAACATGCTTAAGAGGTAAACAAGCATGCGGTTGAAAACAGTTTGCAATCCAAAATTCATTTGCATACAATACACTGAATAATGAATATGTTTTCACATAGCGAAGTGATTGCATTATGTTTGCAGTGCAGATAATACACACAATTTTTTCTCTATATATTTTGTTTTCCATCTTAAGCGTCTCATCATACCTAAATAATCTACAACATTATAAGAAGATGTCATGTAGTTTTTTAATAAGTATTGATACAGAAAATTTAAAAAAATGTTTAATTATTCTTATTTTTTCTTCCTATGGTTTTTCATACACAGCAATCTAAACATAATAAATTTGTTTAGAAAGTAAACTGTATTAAATGAAGATTTGTTAGTTTTGGTGTCCAGCAATAAACACAAATGGAAACGCTGATGTTAATCCTCTAATTCAATTACATCTCATATCCGTTACAACCAATTGAAATTTGTACGAGCTGATCCTAAGCAAATTGAAGGCTATATTGGTAAAAATAGTTCCATCGCGAAGAAAGAATAACAACTCAACTATAGGTGACAAAACAAAAAGAAACATCTTGTTTGCCAAACAAATGAAAGCAAAGAACACCGAAAAAAAGTAATAAACCTAATTTTTGTTCATTACTCAACGCAAACAATCGCTCAGCATGTTGGCGGTTGTTTGATACACGATTAGACGCAATTTTTATTTCATTATCAGTATAGGTGCTGTAATCGGTGTTGCATGCGTATTGAACCATTCCACAGACAAACCATTACACGACGACATTCAAAATGTGTACCTGTTTTTCGTGCTGCTGTTATCGAAGCTGCCCCACTGTGAATCAGCCTTGTGCTGCTGGTGCAAGGGTACATAAAATGTCATATTTTTCGGTTGCTACTAATTTGTTAGAACTACCAGGTTTTCGATGATATTTCTTGTTCTCCGTTCGGGAGCATGGTCTGCTTCGTATGTCAAGTTTATAACATTATGTAGCGCACCATATTCACAGCTTATTGGAAAACGGAAATGGAACACACGATACATTTGATAGGTGCTGCCAACAATATGTCTATCATGTTTCGTATGCACCGAAGCACCATCAATCGATCACTTAAGTACTTTCAACATGTGTTTCAAATAACCATCCATTGAAACCAAACAAAAATCACTTCCGGCCGGAACTAAGACAACAGCAACGTCTCACTCGCGTCGACTTTATCGTTCATATCAGAGGTGCGACATTAAGTCACTGTGCGCAGCTGATTTGTGGTAGTAAGTGTTACTCTTTCGTAGCGCGGGCGCCTTTCGCGATGGCACACACAAGCCTTCTTGTGGACCTCTCGAGTGGAAAGTGATAACTGATGTTACACTTTGGCTAACTTTGTCGGCTAGCGTCAGACCGTGCACACGGCAACTATGGCACGCGACCGCACACCATACAGGCACTATCAGCTCATTACTGACACATATCCATCCATGCAACATCGTCGATGACAATATCCCCCCGCCGTGTAGCAGCACACCGATGTCTGTGAACCCTCTGTGCACGCGACCGATTTGTGAGACCGCTGTCTCTCGTGAAAGAAAACTCGCACACGTGGAACAGGTGGAACAGATGGAACCGATGAAAATTGGATTGGAAAATCCACAAACGGGGAGCGCAAATACACCCATGTGGTGCCGGCACAAGCAAGACATACCAAACAAGAGAGGTCAGCCCGTCGGTTGGTTGATTTGCTGCCTTCCTTTTTCCTTCCCATAAGCTCCAACGATGGGACACGCATGTAATAGGGTATCTCCATTGTGTACGGAAGGCTTTCACATTTAAAGAAAAACCCCTTCCTCGTATGTAGGTTGTTGCATTGTGTAAACGATTTCCCTCTAGTCTGTTGTATTTCTGTCGACCATGAACTTCAATTGTGTTGAACTACATCAACGATTAAATCAAATCGTTACTGTCCTGTATAATACACTGCAGAAGCAACACCTATTCTGTATTTCGAACCAATAAAATTTACTACTAACGAAATTGTTTTAAACTTTAAATTTGGATGACAAAACTACTAACAAAAACATTAATTAATACAATAATAATAAAATAATTAATAAAATTCTTCTATTTGTTCCGATGTTGTTTGAATAAATAATTTTAACAACACCCATATCTCTTTTATTTCGATTAAACAAATTTAGAAAACGTACAATCATCAATTTAACATCGAACATTTCCATTTTATATTATAATATTCGTGCTAACTAATGTTTGAAAATATTGTACCTGGATTTTGTTTATTTGTTTCTGATTTTTAGAATATGAATTAACCAATTTAGAATATGAAGTATTAACCAATCATTTAAAAAAAATGTTTTCAAAATTAATCGAACCATGAAAATAGTTTTTTAAGATAACAGGTTCGTTACCTATGCTATCGTCAAAGTCATTTGTATTCTATCGAATTCTGCTAGCTTTCTTGTTTTTCCTAATATTTAAGACATCTAAACTCTACAGTACTGTAGCTCAGTATCAAAGCAAATAAAAGTGATGGTTGTTGAAATAATAAACATAAATCTTGATTTACGGTTTCACCTGTGATCAATCCTTCACATAAATTTACCATTCAAGCGTGATGACAACATACTAACGAAGTGATTCCGGTAGTAGCAGCAATTGAAAAATTAGCACGAAGCAGTTCTTGTTGGGTGGGGTTAAACTCATTAAATTAACACCTCGCACCATATAGCAGCAGCTAGTGAAGTGGGCGGACAAATTAGCCCCATCAACATCAGGACTCGACGCCTGACTCAAGCGACTAAAAAGAAACAACGGCGGAAAATAAACCCATTGCAAAGTCGTCTGTGAAACATGCTCTACACTAAAATGCTTAAAAGCGATCTATCAGTATTATTCCACAGGGCTTAAGTGAAAGGAAGCGAATACAATCGGTAGCCAAGTTCATTTCAGCGATGACTTAGTATGCTGCCCCTGATGATCTACCCGCGCCTGGTAGAATGCCGTGCAGTGTGGTGTTCCCTGCTTGATCACGTCTCGCTCATCCACAGAGCATAAGCCTTTCTTGAAGGTGACCGTCTGCTGCCAAGTTAAATGTGTCAGTGTGGTCATGTAACAAAAAAATGCAATCAAAACGCAAAACGTTATGACCATGCCTGGAAGCAAACGAAAAGTCATTTCAACCATTCAAGTCATTCACGACAGCCAACAGGTCTGAGCCTTTATGCACGCTCGGTCGGTGTTGAGGCAACTCTCTAAAATACCCAAAAGTAATTACTGCACCACAGTGTGCGCTACATGACGTGTTGATTTATGGCAGTTAAATTAATATTTTGCCAGGACCGAAAAGCCATTCCTTCGGTTCAGACCGATCGAGTGGACGCGTTTTCAGCGCAAACAGTAGCGCTTGATGAAGTGAGTTACATCTCATCGAAAGAAAAGAAATAGCAAACCAAATCCCAGCATAAAACGGATGGATGTCGTAGCGCGGTAGCATATAAGCCGACCATTATTTCATTCCAAACCGAATAAAATGGAACGGAAAAAGAACCGATGTACAGGATCGTACCATATGCTGCAATTCCTTTACTGTGTGTATGTAGATGTACAACCATCAATACCAACCATATAGGCACAACAGTAACGAAAGCTTCTGAGAGTCGTCCGGTGCAGTTCAAGTGATCGGCTCTGAAGCCTACAGAAAACGAGGCAAAAGGTAATGGGATAAGATATATCAGAAACAACCAGAAGATGAGAACTGGTTTTCCATCCATGGTAGGGGAGATGAATTTCAAGCAGCTTTTATAACAGCAGCAGCCGGGCGAGAAACACTTCATCGTATAGCATATACCGATATACCAGGGCACAGGAGAAGATCGAAGCAAGTAATCTTGGATTATTGAAGCAGATGGAAATTAGGCAGAATCAAGTTCAAGTTCTTCTTCGTCATCGACCGTTCACATCTTCATCGCACCACAGCCAAGGCAAATAGTCTAAACGAAAGATCAACTACGAACCGAACTGATCGAGAACAGCGGCGAGTCGTCGTAATCAGCATGGAAATGTTGTGCCCGTGCCTACACACATAATGCGCGACCGGTAAAGCGAACGATGAAGTTTTCTGTTTTGTTCCATCTAAACATCTCTACATTGCACTATGCACATATTACAAAGACATATGTGAGATGCCAGTAACTCGACAAGACCAAACCTTGACGCTCATCTCCGCAGACATAAAGCGACGGATACCACTTTACTTCGAGATGCCGCACACATCGTCAAACCCCAAACAACTTAATCAAAGTCAATAAACCCAACCGCTTCTAACGCTGTATTTGGCTCCATCTGTGCTAGACATTGTGAACTGTTTCATTCTTTCAAGCACCTTTCAAACGTTTCTTCTTTGACTATTTGCTTCGTTCGCAGACTCCGGCACGTTTTACAACTTTGCGTTACGATGTTCGCTGCCTGATTCGTAGGAACGTACTACACTGAGACATGAAAACACACCAACAACAAGCAAACACAACAGAAATGTTAAGTAAATAGACATAAGACTATGGCTAGTTTCCATACAGCAGAGGGTGTGCTGATTTCTCACTGATGGTTTCTTTAGCATGGTGTAATAAAACAACTCGAGAATTGAAAAACTAAATATAAACCATTCTGAATCATTACATTTATACTGACCAACTTTGATGATGGTAGTATTCATAAAAGAACAATACATTTTTAAATATTCAATATTCACAGTTTATCACCATCGAGCAGTGGGGGCATATATTTGCAAAATGGTAATCCAATCAATGGATTATGCAAGGGAATAATAAATAAAATTTATCTTGTACGGGTATCGCATTTGCATGTGCATTGCTTTACATTTCTCAATAACTTCAATTACGCATGTCCATAAACACGTAAGCTAATACGTAAATAACGTCCAATCGCTACTTACTTGTTTTATCTTCATAAGCATCGCATAACTGTCCATATCGTATCAAAAATGTGTAACAAAACTGAATGGATACAAAATGAATGTCCAGCGATCGCCACCTCCGTTTGCACTCCGAAAGCACGCACACGGTTAAAGACTATGATCGATTCGAATTGACGGTCATGTTTTTTGCATAAGCACTGCTCGCCCAGCATCCATTAACATCCGTATGTACCGTGATCACGGTTCGCCACAGCCTTCCAACGATACATTTCAAGGAGTTATACGTGACAAAATAAAGTCATGGACAACCACATTTGTGCTGCAACAATTGGTCTAGAAAATTCATTTATGTGGCGTTCATGGTTCATTAGTTAGAGCCCCATGTAGCATAAAATATATAACAATATGATTTGTCATTTTAATTTATTATTATAATGTAATTATTGTTAAAGTTTTTCAAGAATATTTTGACAATGGCTAGTGCAATCGAAAAGTGTAGGCTTCATTCATTCATTTTTTTGGGTTTTCCACAATTATGATATAAAAATATTTGTAAGGCGCGCTAAATTGGAAAGCCCAACGTCGATCGGGTATGTATTGTAAAGAAAATTCGAAATCGAAAAGTTTTTCATATGATTTTTACAGCTTGAAATTATACCAAACGATAAATTTCTGAACATACTATTTATACAGTAATAAACGAATACACAAATTCTGCTCTCGTTGCAATTTGCAATACGTTATGATGTATTGCCTTAATAATCAATCAAGCCATACTACTGTTGATGACGTATGATTCTTAATTATCATTCGTTGATTTAAGCCACCCTTCCTTATGTTTTATATTTCACCCTTTATGCTACACTATACATCTTATATACAGCATCCAACGAACAGACACAACTACCGTATTTAGCCCGATTGATCCGCAAAGGGAAAAGCAGGCGAGCCACGCTTACTTTATATGGTTTACCGACTTTGCCACCGTCAAAGGGAACGGCATACTTTGGCTTCTGCATTTGCTTCTGCTGCATTTAGTAGTCCAAGCCATGTTTTACCATGCAACGCCTATAACAGCATGGTTATGTGGCAAGCCTTGAAGCATATTGGCAGACTTTCCGTTTCCTCTGTTTATCTACCTACTCTCTCCCTATCTCTCCATCTTTCTCTCTGAACTTTGCACCGTCCATCGAGCAAATGTCGCCGATCGCCATCTTTTCTATACGTTTACCTACCGCGTGATCCTTTTATTTAAAAAGTGTAGTCGCCTGAAGCATGCTTCTCGCATTCGAACCGAAAATGGTACGAAATATACACGCCAAAAAAAAGCATTCCGGCACTAAAACAACAAGTCCCCAGGCCAGCAGCCCTTCTTTTCTCGCTCACCAAATTCTTCGTCAAGTGCAAAACGCATCCCATGACCAAAATTCCAAGTTCCCAGGGAAAAGACACGTTGCACGATCAACGTACGTAGATCTTCTCCTCTGGAGTTGGGAAGACAAAAAAAGGAGAGACCAAAAAAAAAGGTTCGCTAAAAATGCAAGTGCGAGAACAGCCCTGCGAAATGGAGGATGGTAAAGGATACGACCGATGGTGCGATGGTGGTTGGGAAAAGAGTTAAACTTGTTCGCAAACTGGCTTCAGCTACTCTAACCGCACATACCACGTTTCTGGAGCGTTGTATGCGTCTTACCATTCACATGTTCGCCGCACGCATACGAAAGCAATCGTGCTTCTCCAGATCGCTAACCAGCAACGTTCGCTTGACCTCTCGGTTGCTGTAGCCTGTTGCTGGTTGTGCAGAGCACGTTATCGCTTTGAACTGATGCACGGCTGTGGTATGATTTCGAGGCTTTTTCGTGTGTCTTTACTCTTATGCAAAATACCAACAACACCATTTCTAAGTAAACGTTTCTAACCGTACAGAAAGGAGTATCTCTTAACCTCGTTTTTGCGAATTTTGCGCTTTGTACACATTACTTCAAAGCTTCATTTTTTCTCTCTACTTTAATAGAAACTGTTTGGCTTGTTTTCCCTCTTTAACCCTATAATAAATATGTGGCAAATACCCCACTTATGTATACCCTCAATTCTGGCTACTCAGGTCTAGCAGGTTGAAGTGGAAGTTATGCTTGATTGGATAATTTTTGCCAACCCTCTATGCGCTCTCCGTCTGTGCAGATGGTCATTCAAACATGTACATGTCAGGCAACGTACTGAAACACGATCTTCCTCCTAACCATGCAATTATCAAATGACCATTTGTTACAGGCTATACTCTTCTTACTTCGCTTCGCCAACTGCACACTGTCAGTTTAGACTCGTTAACAACAACGGAAAAAAGTGTCGACGACAATAACCGAATGGAAGATACGATTTTGGAGGTTCAAAATGGCAATTAAATTCAACACTCAGATGACGATTTGCACCCTTAAAATGTAAATGGATCTTTTATCACTTGAAAGCAACATTAACAAAAAATAAAATAAGTTGTTAATAGTTCACATTTAACTACCATTTCTTTGAAAGGAAATATATTATGGCATTGCTCATCCCGCACTGAACGTCACTATTTAACACTTATTTATTGATGTTTTGCGATAAACGAACTTTTAATTTTCGAAACTCATTAAACAGACTATACGCTATACACTATACACTATACACTAAACTATACACAAGATCCAAGGGTAAGGTGGAGCAATTGGAAAAAAAGTCTGGCAAAATTTTCAAAGGCACATACACTACGATACGACTGGGCAACAAAATAACCAAGGGAATGGCCACACAAATGGCAACGTCATCAAAACTAAACCGTTTGCTTCGGTCAATTTTGCAAAATTGCATGAAAACAAAAAAAGAGAAGAGCACAAACAAATCCGAATCTACTGCGTTTTTCTTTACTCAACAACGCTCTATGAACATTAACTAGGGAAGGGAAATGAAAAATGTACGATAAGAGTAAATTTCCAAGAAAAAACTATTGTTTGGTTACCTTACAGCCGAAAAAAAATCCTGGATCCTTGTACACCGGGCATGCATGATGCTACCTTTGGTGGCATTTAAATCTTTCATCCAAACCTAGAGAAGTGTTCCCCCACCCTTAATTATGCGTTTTTGCAAAACGGCGATCGTGGTTTATAATAAAGCTACGCATAATAACAGGGTAAAGATCGCCAAATGGACGAACGCCATTGTGACTAGACTAACGGGAGACTCCCGCAACTCTGCTCTCCGCAAAATGTTGATGGATGACGTGTCTTTTTTGAAGAAGTGTTGTGCTTGCCGCTTGCCGATCGTGCAGGAAAAACATGCCATTCTGATTTTGATTCATAGAGTGTGACTCAACGAATATTTCGAGAAGGTATAAAACGATTAACGTTAGGAATTTCACAACCATGTGTTAACACAACCATAATTCATTTTTACCTAAGTTTGTTTGTTTCAAGTACTCCAAATGTATCGTAATATGAACGAAATTGCCATACTCACTGAAATTTGGATTTCTGAGATTAATAATTGTTTTTGATGTTATTTAAGAAGGCGAAAAATGCAAGACTTTCCCAAATTTGTCAACACTGCCTTCCGAAACGCATTTGCATAAACGATGTTGAGGGGGATTTTTCGTAGCACTAACAGCAACGGACGGAGCGATTGAATGATGAAATATTGCCTAAATGTGCTACATATCACGCCACTTTCTCTCGCATTTCATCAGCTAATGTTTCGCATTTATTCTCTGTTTATTTAAACCCAACGCATTTATATCCATCATTTACATCATATAAAAAGCGTATTATAATTTAAATATAACCAATATGTTACCAATAACACTCTGTGCAACGCAGTGAACCTCCAAATCTTCTTTCTTTACATGTTCTCAGAAAAGAAAAAGAAACAAAAAAAAAAACAAGCCACAAATAACTAACTACGAAACGTGTTCACCGAAATTCGATTCATGCTACCGGTATTGCGGATAACCCTCAACCATCTTGGGTGAGGAACGGAACGCATGATAGCGCCACGATCGTTTTTATTCATATATAACCTCTCCGCCCTGTGAGTGTAACGAAGGCTACCCTAGGAGACACCCGCCACAAAAAGGGAAGTCGCGAGCAACAAAACTTACAAGGCAGGTCTCCTGCAGTACCAGCATGATCGTTCGTCAGTCGGCCGTTTCCAACCACACGGCCTACTTTGCTATGCTGTGCAGACGAATAGGACACGGATCTACGCATGATTATGTGTCATGATTTTTTCACCGTTTTTTTGTTTTGCTTCTTTTTTGTTGTCTATCCCACTGGCACGCATTTTAGAACAGAAGCTTGGGGGGCCGATAAAGACCGAGCGTCGGTTTCACGGCAGTGCTGCCAATATCAACCTCTCCATCGGTGTTGCCCGTTCGCGTTCGATCGCAACGAAACCGGTCCTCCGCGCAAAGAGTAGCCAATCCAAAGCACACCATGATCGCGATCTCACAGGTAAACTTAAGCGTGGGAAACGAACGTGAACGCAAGAAGCTCCTACCATTCGCCCAACAGACTTCGCCTCGCTACGTTCCAGCACCAATCTACGACACATGGGAAAGCTAAGGAATTCCACGCATACGCGTGCAGAGGAAAGCCCACTGGAAGGCACTCAGTCACTCATGGATGTATACGCACAACACAAAACAGAACCGGAGTGTAGCTGTCTCGCTCGAACACACACGTGCTCTTCGGCGGGCTGTGTTCGCTCGTTTAAGGGATGATGTGTGTGTGTGTGCGTGTGTGCCAGAGTTACCACTACAACCAGCGATGACGCGCGTCCCCCTAGTAGAGATGCGGTCGCTTCCACGACGAACTTTTCAGCACGCTGCATTCAATTCCAAAGAGTCCGCCATCCAGTGTGGAATGGATTTCGCTGCCCCGGTTCGAACATGATCGAGTAGCAAGAGATCACATCTCATTTTTGTTGTTGTTGTTGTCTACTGCCGCAGCTATTAGCGCCGACTGCTGCTTTCGCGCTCGCGATCGGTGTGCTTGCGTTTGCGTTTGCGTTTATGTGTCTGTATATGTGTACCTGTTCGTGTGTAATGTGTGGTGTGTCTGTGTGTATGTATGAGCGTGCGTTTATGTGATCTCCGGAGAACCGCGCTGTGTCTGTGTCCACGATCTTCGGCACCCTCGAAAGCCACGAAAGGCCGCGGAATCTTTTACTGAAGTGAAACTGTTCAGCATATTAAATCTCGTCGTGTACACAATTTCTTTTTTGTTTGTTGCCGCCGTCTTTGTCGTCGCTTGTGCATTAGAAGTAGGTAAACGTTCGAGCCGTCAAGCGTATCCGTGCCACATCTGTCTTTCTGTCTGTCTGCTAGTGCGTCGTCTTTGCTACGAATTTTTCTCTCGTATTTTAATGTTGCTCTGTGTGCTGGGATCTCGTCCCCCTGCCAAGAGCATTGGACGAGTCTGTATAGAACAAGCAAACACAGCACGCATGGAAAAAACAACATACATTCGCGCACATGTGCTTCCAGTTGTTTTAAATAAAGTCGGGCAAACAAAAAAAAACACATAACATCCAGCAGCTAGTGCATCATCAACACTGTGTTTTCATCGCAGAAAACCCAAAGATATGATTTGAAGTGTGACAGAAATGCTGTAGCTGCTGTAGCTATAAAACGCCTGTGTATGTGCTATTTCATATGGAGAAACATTTATCATTTTTAACGGTACCGGAACAGCAAGTGAACTGGAAAGCTAGCCTAACAGCAACATTCTGTATTTTTTGAAGGCCAAAAACGATGAGCTTCATTCATACGTTCTACTGCACTGTCTGTACATTCAGGTTTATGGCATAGCAGATTTATTTATGAGACGTTTTGTCATTTACAAATATCAAACAAGTGATAATTTACTACCCGTTTAAAGTAAACGCCCGGAAACTGGGATTATGTTAAGGTGCTCTCTAAAAAATATGCCTTTTTAATATCGTTTTTGATGCATAAAATTTCAAAGATATAACAGTGGACGTGATAGTGTTTGACAGTGCGTTTGTATACGAAAGCTATAACTGCATCGACAACCTACAGTCGCAGCGTGCATGCAGCTGGTAACCAAAAGTAAATAAGATACCGGTGCCAACGATGAACATCCGGTTCTTCGCAAGTGAACAAACAAAAATGTAGAACTGACGAACAGCAATACATGGATGGAATAAATATGCCGTCAAGACTATTTCAGGTCAATTACCAACAATTTGCTGTTACCGTGGACAAACTTTACAATCCGCTTCCAGAGGAAGACGATTCAACAGCACCACCATTATTGGGTTAACATAATGGGATAAGATTTCTCTGTGAGACATTCGGAATATTGCGATAATGTTTTAACATTTTACCTGCCCTTCAAACAACGCATTTCCTATTTCTTCTTTCCATTAAACCATACATTTTACCAATACACAAGCGCGTTGTAAATATGAACTGTTAGGGGAAACTATACCTAAACAACCAGACGCGTCATGACACGACCCTTCAGAAAATGTACCCTTCATTACAAACCGAAAATAGACACACACACATACACATCTAACATTCAACGTACAAGGACGATTCTGAACTGGTCCGAAATTCAAAGGACTCAAACGAAGAGTAAAGCGAGTACCTACATCAGTATGATACTGATGCGTCGCTAGTTACACTCTCAGCACAATATGCCGTTTGTAGGTTTCGTTGATGTTTCGACAAAATTCGAAGGGTAGAATGGTTTTTTTGCCAGGAATGTAATGACCAGGAAGCGATACGCCTGCGTTGATGTTGACTTGTTTCATTGACTATTTAGCGCTGCAACTATAAGCAACCAATGTTGCAATGTTGCTGACGTATTAGTTAATAAATCTGTACAGTGTTCTGTACACCTTCTCAAATATGTTGAAACACTGGAAACTTCTCAAAGTATCTTGGATCATGCAAATCATAAATGGTAATTATGCATAAAAATACAGTGAAACGCACTTCAGTGTTGTTGTGTGTTCAATTTTTTTCGTCTAAGTGGAATGCTAAGGTTAATTTCTGTGGGTCAATCATCGGTTCCTACCCTGATAGTTCCGCCCTACAAATAAATCCTAACTCATCCCAATCATGTGTGGGCACATGATTGCAACAGCAAGATGAAAAATGCATCATTCTGCTGGTAATAAATTGGATGCCAACAATAATCCTACATCATTTACGCACACTCCGTACGGTATATTACAGTTAGTTTACTTCATTCTTTAAAGTTATGTGAAGTTTGTCACGTACAACCAGGCATTCGTTTTGTTGCTATTTATTTGATATAAGGCTCTGCACACCCCTATCTAGCAACCTACATCCAACACGATGTTTTTTTTCGTCTATGGCAATAGCCACACTGCAACGGTAACAACACTGGTCGATTTATCTTGTTGTCTCTTGTCAATACGCAAATGACACTTTCTAGCTAACTAGTGCAACAACACTGAAAGCACTGCTGGTTTGCACTTTTCATCACATATAGGGGTTTCTTTTTAATTACACACCATTTCTAGCATTATCATACCCTAACTCACCTAGTTATTTACGGTTGATTAACGTTCAAGAAGTGGAGTAATTATCACGGACAAGATTCCTCCAGCAACCCGCTTGGTTTCAGCTTTCAACAAGCATAAATCCAAAGCAAATGCCAGCGCCGCTTAAAACAGACTATTATGTCGTTGACTCGCGAAAAGGTGTCACTGAAGTACAAAAAAAAATTGCTGATTCTCATTTTCACACATGCCACAACCGATGGTATGTTTTTTTTGTGTCGGCTCAAATGGGATTTATAGGGAAGTAGGAATTTGATTTTACTCATAAATTTCGAAAGCAATGAATTATAAAAGTTGTGTTTCTTTAGTTTTAAAATATAACTTTGAACACGAGGGTATCTTGCGTCGTTCCTTTTAAGATTATAGTTTACTTAACTTACACGAATAAAAGCCCTGAATCGAACGGGGGTTTCCACTTGTTAAATAAATGTAACTTTAAATTATATTCATCAACAAACATAATCTTTATCCCTACCTCTCCGAGATCATATGACTTGCACACACATGGGCAAGATTTTGTTAGCGTCGTTTGTCGCTTTTGGTGCATCGGAACAGAGCGTGATCGTTGTAGTTGTCGTCAACTCTCTGCAACTCTCTGCAGTGGTCGACCCTGTACATGATGCTGCAAGACTTTGGTAACCAACCGCTAAACGAGTTTGTCGTTCAACATCTCTTTATGCATTACGCCCGAACGAACAGGGCTCTGGCCCGTGAGTAAACGCATAAAAATGCGTTGAGCAAATTGATCTGCTAGGTTTGCACGATCATTTCCTTTATGCATACATAAAGCAGACAAAACGGTTAAAAATTCTGAGCTGTATATAAAATGAGGGAACAATTGGAAAACGACAACAGTTGCGTCAATTTCAGTATCCTCACTAGAACTAAACTGATTCATCACAAAGAAAGAGTTGGAACTTTGATCTTTTGCTGCTGATTGTGCTGCTACTATTCCGGTTTTATGCGCAGAGGATCGCGGGATGCATTCGCTCAAAAGACCATAGATGTATCGGCATGGCAACAAAGAGCAGTGCGCTCTTCCCGTGTTGCGTTCCATGCGCTCTGCTGTCTTTCAAGCTCAGCACCCAGGCACGGAATGCGATGGAAGGAGTCGCAAACACAAACAGCAGAAATGATTTATCGTTACAGCAGCGCCGTGTGTTCCAAGTAGGAAAAAAACTGCGGCTTCTCAATTCCGTTCAGATATGATGTCGAACGAACGAAAAATGCCGCAGCATTGGAAACGTAGGAAGGAACGATCGATAAATGAACGAACAAAGAGAAAGAACGAAAGCATGGAGAGGAAAGTAAGGTACAGAGATGTACGAGGAAAAGAAAACATAAGACATACCAAGCGAAGGTAAAGTTCTTCCTTCGACGGCAAAGGCAACGAAGAAGCACTGCAGTGTGGGGTCGACGGACGCCATATTGTCATGTTTTACGATCGAGAGCTCGTGTCGGTTGAGAATAAATTTGAGCCATCTAACGTTAAACATTGGAAAAAGAGCAGACCTCGAAATGGTCTTATTTATACTGAACTTATCCATCGCGTTGTAAGTTTGTTTATAAACTGCAAAACATTCCATGCCATTTATTGTTAATCGTAACATACTACCGTCAAACCTTCAAGGCACTGTTATGACATTGCGGCAAAGCCTTTCGTCTTGAACGATAACCTTTTATAGTCCTTCGCTTGTAGGTTTTCTTATCAAACACAACAAGAATCGAATGTAAAGATCATCTCATCTTATTTTAAAACGTCTGAACGTTTGAAACTAATGACTTTAATAAATTCCTAACCCCGAAAACCATACATCCATTCTTATCAGCGTTAGTACCATCTTTTAAATTGTATATTTTCAGCCAAACCCAAAAGCCTTACATCATTATGCACATGAAACAATGCTTCATTCTGTAGCAAACCCAAAGGAATTGTGCTTATCAGTGAAATTATCACTAAAACTTTACAACCATTTCCCGACCCAGCTCGAAACGGAAATTTCCATTTCCTGTATCCACAGTGCAAATTTGGGCGCATGCTACGTTACAGAATCAAAATTTCTTCATTTTCTCGCATTACCCATTTGCATTGAGTATACTGCATTTAGTTTGCCCTTGCCCTTGCATGAAACGAACAAAACACTTCATTCGTTTCCCGTTGTCTGTCTTATTTAACTCAGCAAATTCGCTTCGTATGTATCGTTACCGACTAATTAACGATGACACCAATGGGAAAAAACTGATAAGCGTTTCATTCATCGCGACCAGCGATCATGTTTCTCATTGCGCGCTTCAACACAATAGCGAAATAGCGAAAATTTATTACATCCACCTTGTTTGCTGAACAGAAAACCACGTGCTGAATGGTTCTACAGCATTGCACAGCACAGCTTTGGGTGCGTCTTTTTCGCGATACCCCACAAATAGTGTCATGTGTCGCCGGACATATAAAGCTGTGCTGAGTGATCTACAACATCACATGGAGAACGCATTGCTAGAGTCGTCGTTTTTGTGCTTCTCTTTCACGCACATCCGTTCAGGACACGGTGGTACAATTAAAAACGTGCCAAATAATCGTGAGAGCCTCATTATCAACACAAATGGTTTCAACAACAGCGAAAAAAAAGTGCTATGTTGGATTCGCAAAACGAGAGCACCTCAGCATGTGTGGAGTGGTAGTTCATCAACACTTCAGCACTTCAAAAAAAATTCGAAAAGTGATCGTGACTGGACGGTGATAGCTTTTGTAAACGTACCACCATACGATTCAAACACTACGATCCTTTTTTTGTTGAAATACTTTTGAGTGCCATCGCGCATGTGTGTATTACGTTGCGCAATGTTTATGTGCTATTCAAATTTGAACGAAACGTAAACGTATGGCAATCTAAATGGGAAACAAATATTTGGTCAACTACTCTTAGCACTTTTTTTTGGAGAGTATTGCTTTTAAAATTTAACACAAAAATGTTGCCATATTTATTGTGGTACAGTCCAAGAAGAATGCGAAATGTTTATTTCAAGCGAAGATTGAAAGGAAATTTAGAATTTTAATTCATTCGTTTCACGACCAGTCAAATTTAAAAACAGTCTATTTCACTTGCATCAACAACAATGTCAACTGCTTCTGTCGCTTTAATTATTAATATTATTGAAATGAATTGCTGTTGGAAAACAAATTTACATTTTTATTAATCAAACAATCAGCAACACCAGATTAATCCTGCTTAGTGATATATTTCATTTGGTTGTATATATTTTTGTGTTATCCTACTTATTTGTTTCTCCCATACTAGTATTCAAAAGAACCCCTGAATAGCGTCACTTGCAAGAGCAGGTTGTTTCGTTGTTTTTGTGCTTCTGATAACGTAACTTCAAATTTAAAACCCAACCACAGCGACAACCGCAAATGTGCTGAACCCATAACAAACCCGTTGCATCAGAATTAATATGCAATACGAAACCACGTTACTCCCCTAAGTTCGTTCGCGCAACAGTCAGGTGTGCTATTCCGCAGCCCTATACAACAAAGTGAAGTGTCACGATGACACTTGACAGAAGTAAGCGTCCACGATCGTATGCACAGCTGCCAAACGCAATTACCCGTGATTCCACGTGATTTTGTATGGGGCTGGGGTTTGAATTGGATTAGAGCAGAACTGCATTCAACCTTGGGTGATGGATTGATCTGATGAAACAATGAATTTGACATTGAAGGTGCCGCTGCATTTTGCGCTGTCAGTTAGATCCAGCACAGGTTGGTTGAAACACACAGCGAAACCTAGTACAATCAACTGATCGTTTGCCCGCCCATATGAAAACCATCCAACAGGAACTAATATGTAACGATGCATTCTAACAGCAACCGACAGACAGACAGATGTGGTTGCAATCGCACCACCCAACCAGATGCAGATTTTCCATTATCATTTTATAGATTTGCGTTTCACTGCACACAGCACGTTCTAATTATGTCTAATTAATTACGTTTAATTACAGCTATTTTAACAGGCAACATTGATCGATTCTTTCGAATCCAGGCTCAAAACAACATTAAAGATCAACCATGGCTGTGTTTGGACTCGTCTCAGCCGTGGCTGGGTTCGTGAAGGTGCGATACCTGCAGGATAAGGCCATTATTGATAATATGGTGTTCCGGTGTCACTATCGCATAACCAGTGCGATCCTATTTGCGTGCTGTATTATCGTAACTGCTAACAATTTGATTGGCGATCCGATATCCTGCATAAACGATGGAGCCATTCCCGGGCACGTGATTAACACCTACTGTTGGATCACATACACGTTCACATTGCCCGGTCAGCATGGACGCAGGATGGGCACGGAAGTGGCCCATTCTGGTCTCGGCAATGACAATCAGGAACGAACGTACCACAGTTACTACCAGTGGGTGCCGTTCATGCTGTTCTTCCAGGGACTTTTGTTCTACGTGCCACACTGGATCTGGAAAAACTGGGAAGAGGGTCGCATGCGTATGATCACCGAAGGAATGCGAGGTGTTTCAACAGCAAGTCCTGCAGAGCGCAAAGCGCGTCATGATCGTTTAGCACAATATCTGTATGACAGTGCCAACACGCATAACACATATTCATTCGGTTATTTCGTTTGCGAAGCACTCAATTTCATTAATGTGGTAAGTACTGCTAAGAAGCTAAGATGTTTATGTAACGCACAAGACACATCCTCACTAAATGATTCCACAACCTATTTATTACAGGTGGGCAACATTTTCTTTGTGGACAAGTTTTTGGGTGGTGCTTTCTTAACCTACGGTTCAGATGTACTAAGGTTCTCTAATATGAACCAAGAAAATCGTTCCGATCCTATGATCGAGGTGAGTTCATAATTTTGAGAATGCGAAACGTTCCATTATTGTCTATCGTAATATGTTCCATTCCACAGATATTCCCAAGAGTGACTAAGTGTACGTTCCACAAATATGGTTCTTCAGGTAGCATTCAGAAGCATGACGCACTCTGCGTACTGGCTCTCAACATTTTGAATGAAAAGATTTACATTTTTCTATGGTGAGTATATCATTGCAATGATGCTGCGGATATTGAGGATACTGAACTAACATCTTGATTATTTGGTTTCCGTACGTAGGTTCTGGTTCATTATTCTTGCGGTTGCCTCCGGTTTAGCCATCGTTTATTCTGCTGCTATCGTCATGATGCCGACGACGCGAGAAGCTGTACTGCGACGCCGCTTCCGCAAAGCAGATCCTGGTGATGTTTGCAATCTTATTCGTCGTGTGCAGATCGGTGATTTCCTCATGATTCACCTACTTGGCCAAAATCTCAATGTTACCTCGTACGGTGAGATGCTGCACTCTTTTATCAACATGCTGGACGAGGGTCGACCAATCTCGGGTGATACTCCTTCGGCCCCATCGACGCTCGAAATGGCTCCCATGTATCCGGCGATCGAGAAATACGGTAAAGAAACTGAAACATAACCTCATTCACCACAATGCCGCACGGTTTGTGTTCAGGCTTCAATGGTGAACTTCCGCTGCAGATTTCTAGCACCGTATTACGATCACACCTATCTAGAACGTTGTTTTGGACCTCTACTCCTTTCTCCAATTTCCATCATGCAACCTTAGTCTAGCTTTTAAGTAGAACTACTCTATGGATGAATATTAAATTATCACAGATATACACTCACATATAGACTCCTTTAAAACAACATACATCTAGCTCAATTCGATGGAATGACAATGCATGAGTAGAAAGTAGATGAACCAAATCTGGTGTCACTTGCTGTGCGTCAGAGAACGTTCCAGCCCAAAATTGTTATAACTCTGCTAACTTATCACACATTTATTTCCAATTTTTGGACCACCTTTACAACACGCGATCAACGGTATCATCGTCGGGAAATCGGAAAATCGATGCTGTCTTTAATAATTTCGATACTCAACAACAATATATAACAGACAAGGAAAAGGAGGTATTGCATCAGGACTACGAAGCTTAAATAATGCCTGTCTTCAGTAGTGCGTGAGAAAACGTGATCAGAAAGTTACGCTAGAGCTACGTATATTCGACAAGTAAGATTCTGCTGAACTCCGCGTCTACAACGGTGTAAACGAAGATGTTGTAGTTTAAGGAAACAAGATCAATCAAGCTACTTCTCAATTTTAAATTTAAAGTAATCATCCTAAACACAACGTAAGATTAAACTAAGTTGTGGGAATAATCATTGCCGATGGTGTTTTGGCAAGGTTTGCCAGATTCATTATTGAGGTTAGCGTAGCGATTGTATTAAAAAAGTAAGGAATATAAGGCAAACAATAATGCGCATTTTAATGATTTATATCAGAATGGTGAAACATTACCCACAGTGGAATATTTCTCCTTCCGATAAATAAGTTAATAAGGTAGAACAAGCAACAGAAGACTGTCATGTGGTGTACTATGTGTTTAATTTTTTTTAGTATCCAGCTATACGCAAGGCTAACATTTATTTTATCAATTTTTAAATAATTTTTTTGAGCAACGTCCAAATTATAGCATTTTTGCAATCGTAAGAAATAAAGCAGAATATTAATATCAATAGAAAATTAATCTCTCGTTTTCGGTAGGATTCGGTTATGCATATCGACGGCAATATAAAATTCACTCAACATGAAATAAATTAATCTTACATCCAATGCCATAGTAAAACAAGTCCTGTAACGCATACTGTAAGCATAAAAGACCATACACATAAACGATTTTATAACAGCATTCACAGTAGAGATAATATGTACCCATGTAGGAATAATCGAAATTCAAAAACCAATCATTTTAAGCATAAGAAATTTTGATCTTTGCGATGAACACTCAAAATGTAGATTTTAGACACATTTTATCTCATTGAAAACCGTAAACAAACTGCCTTACGATAAACATAAGCACTGTTTAAAATTTGTTACAATTGTAGATCTTCAGTACATATGTATCATACTGAATAGGCACACAGTAAGATAACATGTTCACTTCAATAATTTTCACAGACTTCGTACTCGGATAAAATAACGCCATTTCACTACAATCAATACAAGAGCTGAAACATTTTTCGTCATTGTTAGAGTATTATTGCCCATTTCGTAGTTTCGATGCGGTACGAACTAATACGATTCATTCAGTATATTTGGTTAGGAACGATGTGTTACATTCCGTACTTCTAGAGTACCCTCAGTCAAGGAAAGTAGAATTGAAAATAAACTCCTCGCCTGACAAATCTCGACAACACTGTTATGGCAGCATTAATTAAAAATACTTTTAGGATTTTTAGATAGTCACATCAGTCAAAAGTACAGTCGCTTCTGTAGAAAAAATGAAACATTTGTGTTTAGCGTATGGTCACTAATGCAATGAAAAACGTAAGCAATAACCTACGAACAGAAACTTTGGCAAGTAATTTATATATTATATGCTTGCCCACATGGTCATCTGCTGAACAAATCATCAAATTGACCGAAGATGTAATGATTTGTTCATACACAGGGTCAAAAAGGAACGTGAAGTAGGAAAGATCAAGAATGAGCGCAAACAATTTTGCATACTCTAATTGTGATTACTTTGATAAAATTAAGAGAAAAAACTAATAAAGCTTATCTAGGTTTTGAATACATGTTTGTTACGTTTGGATTTCTTTGTTTGCATGAGTATAATACTAATTCACTGTTTTCACTGTTATAACTATACACTCGCCATTGAATTCTAAGGAAACAAATATGAGAAATCAAATGAAATCTACTATTCTAGCATTTGAAATAAATGAATCATATCATCTGAACATGCAACATGCTTTCAGATTTTAATGTTGATATATAATAATATATAATATAATAATTTAGCTCTATCATAGAACTGTTGTCGGCTTTAGTCGACTTTTATCTTCAATGGTTTACTAAATCTTTTATCAAAGAACTAAGTTCATCTGAAGTTATGTACGAATTTTCCCCAAATAGCAAACAAAAATATTGTTCATACTGCTTTGATACTTAACGATTGGCCATTCAAAAGCTTTTTTGAAAACCGGGTCCTGATTCTCTTTCCTTCCTAATCACTAAACAAGTCGCTCATAGCGATTCCATTTATAAATTACACAATCTTTCCTTGAACTATTCATACAAAAAACTGAACATGAGAAACGCTCGTAAATATCAACATTCATAATCTTGCACTTTTGTATGCATAGTTTCAAGTTCTTGCGTTCTACATATCCAAATGCCTCTTTACTGCAAAGTAAATATACAGTTTAGCAAGTATCTATATACATGAAATAACTCAGTGTATAATTTACAAAAGCAAGAATCACATTTGTAACCTGCTCTATTGGCCCCACGTGTAGATGCGTTCTTGAAACCTGTTATACAAATATTGCATACCCACAGGCGTATTAAGTATGCCATAAAGATCATTCGAATTAAAAATCAATCATCTCACCCAGGGGTCTCCAATCACATTGCTCATTAAGCAAAAAATGTTTTAAGAAAAAAATCTTTCTCATGTTCCATGACTGTAGACCTCTGGATTAGTGGATGTGTGAATATTTGTTTCCCTCCTTTTGCACATATCTCAAAATCAAGTACAGGTAGCCCCCGTGACCCATTTTATAGCGGAACGCCAAGCGTTCTAATTTCCGCTTGTATGTATAGAATTCGGGCACATCTAGATCCTTTGCGATCGTTTAGTGGTTGGCCTTGTTACATAGTACATATATGTTTAGTTAACGTTATTAGTTAGTAACATTAAGGTCCATTAAGGATGCCTGGCGATGGAGATGATAACGGAGCCGATCTCTACAGGACAGCACCAGGGATCAAATGCCATTCGCGCCAAACCCCCGAACGCAGAACTGACTATGCTGCTACGGGTAAATAAAGACAAGGAAAGCCAGTAGTGGCAGACCGAGAACTCTTGAGGTTGTAGTGAAGCATTAAGGTGCAAACAATCCAGGAGTTATTTTTGCTTTGCAGCTATTTATCAATTTTTCGCCATCAGGCACGTATAACGAAGCTGACGTTAGTAAACAAAACTCATCGCTATTAAACGGGAATTTAATATCTCTCATTTACTCTGCGAGTTAAATTTATTTTTACTGTAATACGCAGATCAATTGATAATATGGTGGATATTTTCGAATTTAATATAAATTATGCTTAAAATATTCAAAACGTGATTAAACATGATTAAAGTACCATAAATAACAGATTGACTCGTTCGAATTATTTATATAATGTACTTATGCTGTTTTTATGATATTTTGCTCTGTTTATCGACTACTGTAATATAGCATCCTCAATTCTTGGAGTTTTTTTTTAATATTTGAAATTAAATTTTTAGCAGTTTCTTCAAGTAATCTTCTTTCTTGGCTTAACGACCTTATAGGTCACGCCGGCCATTTCTGGCTTACTAGACTTATTTTACCACGTAGCCGGATAGTCAGTCCTTGTTACGGGGGGACGGTCCGGATGGGATTTGAACCCGGTCCGGCCGTGTGGACTGGCGCCGTTTATCACATGCACCACCGGGCCGCCCTTCTTCAAGTAATAACGACATCAATTATCAAACATCTTTTTTTCGAAGTTCATTAATATACTTGGTGATACGATAATTGTCTTTTGTCTACATAAAAAACAGGATATTAATTCAATTCGTAAATGTCTAAAGATATGTTTATAAACTGAAAACAAACATGTACTCACCGATTTCCCCAATCAATCTTTGATATTACTTTCATTTGTAGCTCGTAAGTCTGGTCCTGGGTAAGCGTAGAGCTTAACAGTTCTCGACGGCTTTCGAGCAATGCCAGCATTACCTTGCGCAGTGACGTAAATTTGTATTCCTCGCGTTCCTATGTTTCGGATATGAAGCGAAATTATTTATACATTTTCAAACTGTCTGTGTCGCATGCAGTGTCATCAAATTTCGCAATTTGCATACAATTGATAATATTAGCTTTACTCACCACAAACAATCGTTTCCATATTTCGGACCACTCACGTAACACAAGCGTGCATTCTGCGACCACCGGATCCACCTTCGAGAGGTCTTTCAGATGAATGTACGATTTGGGAAAGAGACCCACTTTGCGAGGCTTTCGGGGACAGGTACCTCGGAACCAGTAGGCTGTTTCCTCCAGTATTTCCACGCAGTCTCCTACATCCAAAGCTAGTCCGTGCGTCACATCCCCGTGCCAATTGTGTATTGCTAATAATAGATCAAAGTAATAGTATTAAAATGAAAAAAAGTTAACCAGAAACAGACACACAATTAAAATTATATGATATTAGACATTACTTATTGTGTTGATAGTTTGTGACCAAGATAATATAAAATTTATAAATTTCTTTTCTGATATTTGTTGTTGTTATTATTTATTTAAAAAAAAAAAATTATAAACTTCTATGAATAAAAGTAGCATGATTTCCAACATAGAAGAAAAGCATATTTGCTTCGCTGCATAAAAAATTATCTCACTAAACATTATTTAACTTCGAGGAACAAAAATAAGATAAACAACCAATCATCCAACCCATGCTGACGGCAGAATGTTTACGTACGGATTTATTAAAAAAAAAGATTTGCCCGTATGCAAATAGATTGCAGTACAATCTTCGCTACTGTCGGCCATATTGCACCAATAAAAAAGGGCTTAAGTTTAAATAAATATACACGGCAAAATGGTTTGCAAAAAGAGCACGCATTTTGCAAAAGGTATAAGTATTCCGATAATGTACTGTTTCAATAAAATGTGTGTTTTGATAAACACCATAAAACACCCTTTTTATCAAATTTCATTCAAAGATTTGTTTTACTATGAACAAATATTTTACAACATTTACAATACTAAACGCAAAAATGAAGCTGAAAAGCTCGAGATTATGATTACGGATGGGGAAATTATTTTATGAAGTGTAATGAAACCGGCATTTAACAATGTACGCAAAAATCATCTAAAAGCCGGGAAAAAAATGTCGGCATTATTCAACAATTTAAGCCCTCATCCATGACATCTTTCAAATGCCTCTGTTAGAGCCACTGTACAACGGTATGAGAAAGGCAGTACCTCTCTCCCTACTATACAAGTCAGTAAATTGGTTTAATTGCTTAAATTCAGGCGCGATCTGAAAGAGCGCATTCAAACATTCTCCATCTGAAAGCCTACGCGGTAAAGCAAATGTGATCACCAGAGGTAATAAAAATATGTTTCGAATTTTGCATAAAAAATTGTGAGATACGAATTACGGCATTGTACATAAGAAAAAAATCCCCCAATTCAATCATTTGTTCCTCAACAAGAAATTTGGTCCGTCACACATTTATGAACCGACGTGATTAAACAAGGAAATAGGAAATTACTACCATTGAATGAAAAATAATATTAAATAAATATGAATAAGCTTCAGAAGTATAAAAGCTACAATGAAATAAATTGATCACAACCTCATCTAATGCATAGTTTGTACGAAGTAAAGTTGTGCATGAAATGCATGTTTAAAAAACTGTTCTAACATTTTATATTCATCCACGAAACATCTGCGCGAGTTTGCTTCCAAACGAAACAAACTTCAAACCGGAAATAAAAGATCCATAATTCACATGCTGCACGATGCATCACTTAACAACGAGCATGACTGATGTGAGCAGACACAACAAACCATGCACCAGCATAAGCGGATTCCAGAAACGGATAAAAATATTGTTTTTTTCGTGTGTGTTTTCTCACCAGACAACGTCTACTGGGCGTCTGAATGCACCATAAGTCGGAACAAAACGAACACATGCACAGTGCCAAAACATCGAAAAAGGATGGAATGCATAAGAACAAGGAGCAAGGCAACAAGCTGAAGTCAATGTAAAGAAATGATAAAACAGTAGAATAATAACGAACCCGGCGAATGATAAATTACGGCCATGTTGTGAACGTTCTTCCGTTCTTCGACGGATAGCTGTTATCGACCTTTGTCTTATTTTATCAAGAGAACTGCTGATGTGAATACGCTGATACATCGCACAAACTGCACATTTCTATTCGTCACCACAGGCTCTAACTGTTCCACAAAGGGAAACACATGGTTCGTGATATGATCTCTTTGAATCGACTGCAGTTTACTACTACACATACTAAATATCGCTTAAAAATACACAGATCACCCTACCAGATAATCGCGATCGCAGTAGATCGAGACACACGAACAATTAATCAAAAAATAATATTTTTTACTGCCATTGTTGCGAGTTTATACACTACTTTACATCACTAAACTATCATTAAACGTCACATTTTCAATACATATTTTTTTAAACATTTTGTTGAGATTAACGGAACCAATAGACAATGTTAGGAGCAGTTTTATGTTATGACATTTTACTACTTCTATTCCATTGTCGGTTGACCTGCACCCAGTCAGAATGGAGTCTATTTTATTTTGAGATTGCATGAGTTCCTGAAAAAATTATCGACGCAACAGCGAACATTAATAAATGAGTTCGATGGCAGTGAACGTAAATGGTGCGAGTTACGATGGATATGAACGGGTTGCAGAACGGAAGTATGCATGCCGGTTAACCTTGAATGATCGCTTTTTTTCTCTTCCCTGGCTTCTTCATTTCATTCATGGCGAGCGATACAAACGGGCGGCTTCATGACGCCGAATGCGCCACTTGTGCTGCCTGATCAATACTTTGGATCGATTCATGAGATGATTGCATGAATCGGTTAAAAGACCACACATGAATTATCGTACGTGCATACGTAAGATTGAATCGTGCTAATGAATATTAAGGATGTTATAAATAAGCAAAGGGATTTGTAATTGTAATTTTTTTTACTTTAATCACATTTTTCTATTATAAAGGGTTTAATTGGGGACGCTCAAGTATAGCGTTAGATACTTAAAAAGATAATTATTGTAAAATAATACAGTTGAAGTTCCTTTTCGACATGATACGCCATTGAATATTATTTATTAAACTATATTCATGTAGCTGGTCTTTAGTGCCATTTAATTGTAAATTAAGCAAAACTTTGTGGTAATTTTAAAAATCTTAGTTATTACTACCAATTTCATTTTAACATAAAAACTTCCACCTTAAACATCAAAACATTTGCATTCATTTGCGCTATAATTATCAGCTGCCACATACATGCAACGCATAACAGTCTCGTGATAAGGGTGAATGACACCAAAAGGCTATTGTTGTGCTATCATATTTATAAACAAGTTATGTTGACCTTGATATCCGAGGATTGCATGAATTATCGCATATTCAGCGGGTATATGCGGAAAGCATAAAGCTGATAACGATATAAGGAAACGAAACATTTAATATATTGACAAAGCATCATCACACAGCAACAAATCTTCTATTTACGTAGTAATTTAAAAATTCACTTTAATTATCAATCTTTCTGTCAAAAAAGTCTCTCTAAATTGTTTGGTCTATACCTTTACAAAGCAATAGAAAAATACGGTAAACAAGGTCTATTTCCTCACTTTTTCCCCTCCACTATGGTGGGCTCTTTTATGTTGTCTTCCAAAAACGATGCATATATTTTCTATGAGTGGTTAGAACAGCGGTTCGCAGCGATTAAAAACTAATGTTGTACTCTAAAAGGCACTTACCGGAAATCACACATCCGCATTACCCATTTCCTTCATGCTCGGACAAACCTTACAGAATGTAGCAAACCTTATACAAATTAATCGGATAAGAGGTGCTAACAGTCCGATCGAATGGTTGAATATTTAAACATCGTGGAGTTTCTGTGTCAGTAACAAACTGTGATTGTCCGTTTTGACTCAATCATCTTTATCCATGTTAACACGACATCGTAAAATTGTAAAACTAATGTATTCAAACAGTGCATTATAAAGTGGCACCTTTTAAACAGAACTATATGCATATTATTATAACAATCATTCGTAATACTATGTTGATGATAAACATGAGCATTTTGCTGTTTTCGAGACCGTCTTTTTATTTTTTTTTGTCATTATATTCTCAACATGATTTGCTTTCTGGCATTCCTAAACCGAACGATGGGATTTGATCACAGTTCTGTTGTGTAGGAAATCCGTTACCATCACCAATAATTCAACAGACATAAAAGATGATGCTGTGTTTTAGTCCGTTTCAAAACAATCGTAGGCTACTTAGTCGATGGTCAAGATAATGCTATTTCTTTGCCCTTCAACTCATGGCTCGACATTCGCTACGGTTGCACTTTCGTCTGATAAGAATTACGACGTCATCGCTACACATATTATTCAATTTTTCTCTTTCCTCACTTCCATTAAGAATGGGGCATCATACACCACCAACGGTGGCGACGTTATTCTCAACGGCAAAAACGAATGACAACGTTTTACTCATCATACTGATCTTCCATGTCACCTGCTACAGTGGAGCGTTCCAAACTAACGTTCCACTGAAAATCAATTCATGTATGCGTTATTATTTCACTTACCAACTCCGTATTTGTTGCTTGTCGGGGACCAGATCATGTTGACTATTTGTTTTTACTCCGTCTTGACTGAATATTATTCTCTTTTTGTTAGATTCTTAGGTAAATTAACTGATCACTACACTTTGGCACACAACGTCTGCTACCGATTTGCATGAGATTCCGTTGAGATTTAGTGCATATTCATTTTTTTCACTTTATTGGACCACTGAGTAATATGTAGAGCGGCTGAAGTAACATGAAATAAAAGATAGAAGAAAAAAACGCGTCTTGATATATGGGATTTGGATGACAAATGCACTCTCGCTGACGCGTTCGCTGTTGTATTTTTGCGTAATGTTGGAAGCAAACTTCCAATACAATTATTTAAAAAATGGCACATATTTTGTACACGTTTCGGAAGGAATTTTCACATGAAGTTTTTGCATGTTTTAGGCATATTTTTTAACTATTTTTCTTTACCACACATTTGAAACTTTGCAAAAAAAAACTATGCACTTTTTATGGTGCTCTATCCACACTTTCTACTTTCCATTTTTAATACTCATCGAGGATTACTTCGGAATCACGGTACCGGGATTGCGAATACTCATTTTTTCTGGCACATTTTCACTACGTCCTACGCCTCATTCGGACGAATTTTGCGAAAACATTACACCGTACACTCCCACACACTCTCCAACACGTCTCAATTGACACCCAGCCCCATGGAATATCAACGTCGCCGCCTAAAATAAACAGACTTTACTTTCTGCACCTGATACGGCACATTCCGTGGTGGTTTTCCTGCTTGCAACGAGTCCCGCAGCTTCACAAATTACTTAGATGCTGCTGCTGCTACAATTGGTGGGAGCGGCATTATTACAACCCGCTATAAAAAGAAGCACACAAACAATATACGGCACAATCAACGGCAATAGACGATGGACAGAAGAAGAAAAATGCCTACAAGGCACAGTAATGCACGCACGTGAATCCAATATCACACGCACACACAGATGCAAACACACTAATTCGCCAAATTTTCACTACCGAAAATCATGCTACTGGGAGTTTATTTTTTGCAGGTGCGGCTTTTCATTCTCACAGCGTCACTACCCCCTGCCCGTTTTGCATTATTCTCTCACCTAACCGATCCCAGTAGTCATGCACTAAGCACAAAAAATTAGAACAATATTATCACTTTTCGTCCGTGTACCACTACACCATCATTGCCAACTTCGTTCGTGAAGAAAGAAAGGTGTGCGTGAGCGGAAGCAATACACAAATAACACGTACCGGAAAACTGGCAACTAGGAAGTAATCGCTGTTTTGTCGCAGCTATCAGACCCGAGGAGCTACATTCCACAAACAAAAGGAATATGAGCAGACCCTCGTACAGTGAACGCGCGCGCACTGACTGTTCTTGAAAGTATGCGTATGACACGAGAGCTACGATGAAGCAGTGGGCGGACATTTCGATTGACAAGCGAAATCTTTGTTATTACAAAGAATAACAACTCTACACGGTAGCACAAAAAGGATGCCGTGCAAATGCTAGAGGTTTGTATTTTCCTTTTTTGTCACAACTTCCATGCACATATTCCCCGTATGAAGGTACAAACCGTGCACGAAGACGAGTTCTAGCATAACTTCTTTTCAGAACATGCAGAACGCTTCACTGTTCATTACAAAAAGATAAGAAAATGCCGCAGCCGAGTGCTTTTTTGTTCTTTTTCACTTATCACGCATCATCATACGTATGTTCCGAAGTAGGACGCCATATCAATAAATAATAATCTATTGCTCTGTTTACGTTAGGAACAAATGATAATCGAGCATGAACCACGCAGAAACTACGATAACGAGATACGCTTGTATCTTGTCAAAACACTAAATACCGACTGCTTGCAAGTTGCAACCCACACTACTTTACAGCAATCGTACACCCCTAGGAGCGCAACTGATGTGTTGTATGCTACGTACGTAATTCCGATTTCTCTCTGTTGCCTAATTTCTTGATATGATGTTTGCTTTTCTTTCTGTAAGTAAAGCTGTTAGCGATTAATATTAGTTATTAATAAGAAAAAAACAATAGAAACTGAATTTTTTTATACAATTTATTACTTTTATCAAAAACAATAGAAGAACTGGAAGACCAGACTAGTTCACAAAAAGGATTGACGGATTGGAAATGAAAACAGAATCCGAAGTTGACAGCAATATTTTTTTTCTGTTTTTTCTGCAACGTGCCGCACAATATTTTAAAATAACTGTAAGATTTTCAAAGTCGGCATCATTATTTCCAATATGGCTTGATTCAAAGATGATTGGTGACATATATATTATTTGTATTTGTCATCATTTAACTTGAGGGATATTTTAAATCAGTATCAGTACGGGTTCTAATTTAGTTTCTCCTATAAAACGTAGACTAATCCAGACATGTTACTTACATCATATCCATTCTTCATAGGGTGGATTTTATACAATAATCTATTAATTATCTACAACAACTGATTTTTATGGTTTATATTATACTCATTTTAGGCAATAGCAAAAGTCTCCTAATATTTCAGACAGAGCATCGTAATACACATCAACTTCGGGTGGCACAACTTCGTGGACTAAAGTATGTATCTCGTCTGCCGAATTATGGAGACCTTTACTTCAGAGGTACATACGAAACCCAGAAAGTCGAGAGCATTTTATACCGCAATATTTCTCGCGCTGGTAACCGTTGCACTTAGCTGGCCCCCCGTACTGCTGCTGCTGCTAGTACCAGTGGCAGTTGTTGAGCCTTTTGTTCGATCATCGCTATTCTTTTTGTACAGCGTTCCAAGGACGATTCCAAGGAACAGTAAAAATCCTACCTGATGATTCGAAATGAATTTGGTAGCACAATCCTTTGGGTTGTGAATGTTTAGAGAGTGAATCTGGAAATGATGGAGCAAAAATTAATAACCAAAAATCGGTGAGAATGCAACCACGCTTGCTACTGTGCCATGTGAAATACCTGATGAACTAAGTGGGCTCCAATGAGCCCGATCGAGGTATAATATGGCCACGTTTGATCACACACCAGTCCAGCAGTAACCAGGTTAGCTAGCATAGCTGCCGTAAATCCGCTAAGCCACAGTTTCGTATTGTCTCCAAAGCGCAGAGCTGTTGACTTGATTCCTATTAACAAATCATCCACCTTGTCCTGATGCGCGTATATAGTGTCGTACACAATTGTCCAGCAAACTCCAGCGACGTATAGTGGCAAGCAGGCGGACCATTCGACCGATCCTTGTGTAGCGCTCCAGCCAAGTAATGCTCCCCAATTGAAGGTTGCTCCGAGCATCAATTGCGGCCAATAGGTGATACGTTTCATCAAAGGATAAACAATGACTAGTCCCAATGAGCTAGCACCCAACAGGATCGAGTACCAGTTTAACTGGAGCAACACAAACAATCCCACACCTAGCTGACCCGACAGGAACACAAGCGCATCGAATGGGGCAATTTCTCCTGCTACAATTGGTCGATTTCGAGTCCTTTCAACCTTTGCATCAATATCACGATCCCATAGATCGTTGATGGTGCATCCGGCGCCTCGCATAATGAACGCTCCGACTCCAAACAAACCTAGCATCATCGGATCCGGCCAGCAACCCGCTGGGGCACTAAGCGCTATACTCCATCCACAGGGCCAAAAAAGTAACCATGAACCGATGGGTCTGTCGATACGCATCAATTTTGCGTATGGGGATATTTTTTGTTGCCATGACTGTACCTCTTTTTGTTCCGACCGTCTAGACCTACTATCCGTCTTATGGCTATTATCACTTGCGATACTCCGGGCATTGAGCATGCTGAAGTTATTTGGTATCGTTTGCACTCTATATGAATGCACATTTGATTTTCGATCGATATATGCCGGACAAAGTAGCCTCCTTTCCATTACTTTCGGGATTAACTGCCGGTTTAGCGGGAAACATATGGTTCGTTTTGCATGCATGGGTCGCGATGCACAGACGTTTCTGCTCCACGGCCAACCATGAAACAAGGTGGTGCTGCTTCCAACACCCCCTCTCCATACGCTGGTACTTCGTATCATTGCCTTCGAAGAATTGGCGCCGGTCGCTTTCAAAATTAATAGTTTGGAAATAGGGTGATAAACAACATTCCACACTTATAGCTCTCACATTATTATAGGCATTGTTGCACACCTACATTCATCACGAGCATCTAAAACGGCAAGATAATGAACTAGAATAGAAAAGAATAATATTTTGCAACACCACGAGAAAATTACGTGACTGATTGATGATGCCCACGGTACGCACAAACACAACAATAAGGTATACTGGGCCAAGATTACTCTCGCTAAGATGTCGGCTGAAAACGATTTGCTCACAGCTCACACGGTTCGGAATTACAAACAGATTTCTGAACGTGATTAATTTACAAATTCGAACTTGACTTACAGAAAACCAACAACAGTCTTTTTTCGCTAGGATTTTGTCGAAGTTTGTCTCTGAATGTGTTTCCTAACACAGATTTTAATTTAACCACATAATAAACATCTCACTATTGGGTCATTTTGTGAGAAAGTTAAACTGTCAATCTCTCTCAGCACCTACAAAAATCCATGTGCTTTCGAATCTGTCTTTTTGACGTTCACAATCTGTTGCAACCCGGTGTTTTCTTTTGCAGCTAGTGAAAAACGTGGTATCGCACTGCATCGTACTGCGTAAGCTTGAACAGAAATCGTGTAAATTAGAATAATCGAACTGAAATGGCGCTGAAAGCGCTAAAATGTGAGTATCTTTATTGTTTTCTGTAATACGTTTGTGTCTGAAACTGTTGTTTCATTTACTTTTTAATAGGTCGTTCTTCGAAACGCCAGAAAGCATCCCTGCGGTACAAGGTAATCAAGAAGATCGCCGAAAGCAAACGTAAGAAGGCGAAGGAAGCAAAGAAGCTGCCGAAGCTTAAAAGTAAAAAACAGAAGTTGATCCAAGTGCCGAACATATGTCCCTTCAAAAAGGAAGTGATTGAAGAGGTCGAGGCGTACAAGAAGATACAGGAAGAACTACGTCAGCAGCAAAAAGAGCGACAAAAAGAGCAGCGACAGGAAGAGTTGCGTTCCAAGACCCTTCAGTCAATGGTAGCCGATGCTGAAAAACGACAGGACCAGTTCAGCCCGCAAACAGAAGAGGATGATGAGTATGCAAATGTTTCTAAAGGAGGAAAGGAAAATTCGTTGAAAGCATACTTCAAGGAGTTTAAGAAAGTTGTCGATGCCGCGGATGTTGTGCTAGAAGTGGTCGATGCCCGTGATCCACTAGGTACCCGATGCGCAGAGGTGGCAAAGATTGTCCGTGAGGCACCCGGTCAGAAACGATTGGTTTTGATCCTGAACAAGGCTGATCTTGTACCGCGCGATAATTTGGAGCGCTGGATGAAATACCTGCGTCGTTCCGGGCCCGTTATACCGTTCAAGGCAACGACGCAAGCGCAAAAATCCAATATTGGCCACAAGAAATTTAAATCCACCAAGTCTCTTGAATGTTCTCCCTGTATTGGAGCGGATTTACTGAAAGAGCTGTTGGCTAACTACTGTCGTAGCGACAGCATCCGTACCTCCATTCGCGTCGGAGTGGTAGGGCTGCCGAATGTAGGCAAAAGTTCATTAGTTAACTCGTTGAAGCGTAGACGTGCTTGTATGGTGGGAGCAAAACCAGGTGTCACAAAGCAGATGCAAGAAGTGCAAATCGATTCGCACGTGAAACTTCTCGACAGTCCGGGTATTGTTTTCCAGCGTCCCAAGGAACAGGACCAGAACAAATTTTATGCACTAAAGAATGCGCAGCGCATTACGGAAATCCAGGACCCTTTCCCGCTGGCGAACGACATTCTGAAGCGTGGCACTATGATGTATTTTTGCAAATTGTACGACATCAGTGAGTTCCATTCCACGGATGAGTTTCTGGCCAAGAAAGCTATTCGCATGGGTGCACTAGCGAAGAAGGGTGTACCGGACGTAAAAAAGGCGGCCAGATGTCTGATTGAGGATTGGAACATTGGAAAAATCAAATATTGTACACAGCCACCGGAGGATAATTCGAACGAAATACACCTAGATGCCCAGCTTGTAACGTCCTCGGAAAATGTGCCCGAGCTTAACCTCGATCAACAGCTCGATGAACTAGTGGCGCAGTTGGGTAGTCAGTATGAGGCAAGTTTTAACAAGAAGGATGCGGACGGCATGAAGATGGCAATCAAACAAGAGGATATTCTCACGATGGAAGTAGATACCGGCGGTCCAGTACATATGCGCCTTGCAAGAAGCGATCAGCTGACGCAACTTGCAAATGATGGTAAAATTATTGAGCAGGACGATGCCATGAGTGGCAAAACCGATGATGGTAAAAGACGCAAACGAAAGGTTAACGACTACGCAGAGGAAGAAAAACGATTCCGCAAGGATCCCATGTTCCAGCTGGAAGGTAATCAAATGTCTAATCGAAGCATGAAGCAAGAGATGAAGAAACGCAAAAAACAAGAGAACAAGCTGAGCAACTCAAGCAAGGAGCAGGATGAAGAGAAGGAAGCATACGATTTCGATGATGATTACAGTATGGAAGACTAACGCGAACTGTCGCTCAACAATGGTAAGTTGCTTTTCTTTCATTGCCCGCTGAAAAGAACCAAGGCGCGCTTAGTACGTTCGCTGCAACCAATTTGCCTAATAATCAATTTGTGTTATTTGCAAATAGAAAATGTATTCAATAAAATCAATCATTTTCAAGGGATGAACCGTGATTATGACATAATATTATAACATTCATTCGAAATGAGTCGTGTTACAGCGCGTGAACTGCTGAACTGCCAACACACTTCCTTTGTTGAAGGCTTGAATGTATCCCTTATCTTAATGGTACTTCAACATGAAATCGTCCGATAGGGAGGCAATGTAAGACTGTTCCTGTTGCTTAATGCGTTCTAAGGCCATCTCGCGACTGGTGAAATGGTGTCGTTCCATAAAAATTCGTAACCCCCACTCCATCACCAGTGCCGAAGTAAAAAATTCGGTATACTAAAAATGGAAAGCATTAAAACGTCGGTTGATGTTACAGAATTTCCTGTCCAAATATACACATCTGTGTAAAAGAACAGAACATAGTCGCATAAGAAATCCAGTGTACCTTTCCTCGTTGATGTTCTGGCACAAATTCATCCTCCAGGTGCTGCATCATGGCAAACTTCTGCTCGTCGTCCAGAATGTTTCCAAGATCAGTAAAGTAGCACAGTTCCCTGGACGATTTCCACTGACGTTCCGTGTGATCCTTATTTCTTAAATATAGCCCCCGCAGTTCTTGCTTGTATTGACTGAATGTCTCTAAAATTTCTTCCTTCGACAAGTTGATGCAATCGCTGTGTGGAAAAAAATATTACTTATTTATAATCAAATATTGGATAGTTACTTACAGCACTTCCACCTTAGACAGTCTTCTAATGTTTGTAGCTACCTCGCAAATTTTATCTATTTTACTTTGTTTTTTTAGTGAACCTTCCTTTTTTGGAACAGTTTTTTTACGAATCACTTTCTTAAGCTGCATTATTTTATTTAGGTTTTCTTCCACCGATTTTGCCAATTTCTTAGACGCTTTACGCTGTGCCTTCTCTTCCGGACTTTCAGTTAGCAAACTGCGTATATTTTGTTTACTGCTCCGCGGTAAAACTTCTCGCTTCGCAAGATACGAAGGATCGGAGGCCGTCGGTTTCAGATCAGAATCGTCGTTTATCGAGTGTTGTTCACTATCGGAAAACATGTCTTTTCCGCTATCGTTTTTTGTCTGTTGTTCGGCAGGACTTTTTGTACTCGTCGGATCGTACTCATCATCATCGTCTGACCCGAAGAGATTTTTTTCAGGCTTGACTGGTGTGACAACAACGTTTCTTCGCGAATCCACTTTATTCTGTGGGCTAGATGTTGGCGTGTAGGATATTTTACTAGGTGTGTCGATTGTTCCCGGCGTGTAGGGATCAGGCTCCACAGAGCCAACCGGTTTGCCCCCATCGGTTATTTTAGAAGGTTTATAAGTTCGTTTAATGCCTGGAGATGCACCGTTTCGAGTAACGGGAACGTATTCTTCATAGGCGTTTCTGGCACCCTTTTTAACCGGTTCCGGGTGGTACTCTTCAACCTCTGACGATAAGCAACTGTTGGAAATTTTCAACTTATTTGCTTCTGCGGCAACATTAGTATTTTCTCGCCTAGATTGTTCGATTTCTCTAGACAAGCGCTGTATAGTTTTGCCAAGATTTTCCACTTTATCGAAAATGGCCTGCCCCAGATCGCTGATCTCTACGTAAACACAAGTTTCATGCAAATTTGTGAGCTTTTCCTTGAATAGAATGTTTAAATTGTTGCGATAATGTTTGTCTCGGAACACATATTTCATTTGCAGGTAAGGCCGATCGTTGCAAATCAAGTGGTATTCCGTGTTTAACTGGTACAGCGGATCCTTATCATGTTCGACAATATGTTTGCGGAACAGATCGTACAGCTTTCGGTATACAAACGATTCCCAGATATCAAGCGTCAGGAATTTGTTTCGCGCTGGAAGCCTACACTCGTCACAATCCGGTGGTTTTGCTAACGGCATAACTACAATATTAGCTAAAATATACTTTTCACCAAACTGGGTTTTAAGAAACGCAGAAGAAGTGATTGTATTAGTTGTCGGGAGATCAGAAGTTGGGAATATTTCTATACCTTCAATTTTTCAACTAATTGCGATAATGCCATTTTCTGTAGGGACAATACAAAACGAACTGCTGTGTTCCGATTATTTTATGCACACAACAGGTTTCATTTGTAAATAATAAAAAACAAATAGCTTAAGTTTGGAACATTTCAAATAGATAACAAACACACCATTTCCACAAAAGCAAAACATAATTCTGTTGTCTGCTGTCAGCATAAATTTCATGTACAGATGTTTTTCACTGGGAGTCATTCGTTTGATTTCTCTCACCATGACAGTTTGAACGAGTCATTAAAGTGAGATAAAGTCAAAATTTTTAATAATAGCAACTTATGAGTGAAATCGAATGCAAAAAAAAGGATATTTTTGTTTGTATTTTTTCACCTAAACAGTCGTTGATATTTCTAACCCTTTTTAAAGATTTCTATATTGTACATGGCTCGTCAATTCAGTTCGTTATTGGACTTTGACCATCTGAAACCTAGCTCACTGTGGCGTGGTTTCAAAATTGTCAAATAGTCTAGAGCTCACGTCAAAAGGTGTAAACACACAACTGAAGGGTAAACAAAGCGGCGCAGTATTTATCTCCAACACGCGCGCTTTCAAGCGTACAAATCCTACTTGTAACTTCATGTAACATCAGGTACCATCGGACGTACGATGAAAAGGCTGGTGATTATTAATACTATCAAGCAAACTCGGAATATTGTCCCGGAACATAGCCAAGACATTGGTCGCGGGAAGTTTCTGGAGGTAAGTATAACCGAGAAAAATAAATGCGCAGTGTTTGTGTCTCAATGGCTCAGAGTTTCTCAATACTTTCAGTGCGATGATAAACGTATTTCTCGAACTCATGGCCGGATTTCGAAGGAATTGAAGGGCTCCAAATTGCTGCTGCGACTGGAGTCTTTGCACATAAATTCAATCTTTTGTCAAAAAAAAGATTGCACCACGGATTACATACTGAAAAAGAATGAAACTATAATGCTAGAAGTCGGAGACAAGTTTCGGCTTCTTCAAGATGGCGATTGGTTTGAGGTGGGAGAAGACACCACCGAAATAGATTCACAAAATACAGACATGTCCGTGGAAATGGAGAGTGAAAATTCGACATTACAGGATAGCATACAGTCCAAGCGAAAACATGAAGCAGAAAGCGCTGAAGACACATCGAAAAAGCAACGAATAGCAAGTGAGGATAATTGTGAGGAACCGTCAACTTCTTCACAATCTCTACCAGCCAATGACTCTACCAATGCTGAAAAAATGGTTTGTCCCGAAACTAACTCACCCGATACAGAAGCCACTTCGTCAGTTGATGTTAAACCGGACCCCGATAATTTGCCTACCAGTAGTACCATCCCGCAAGTGCAGATCAAACCTGATCCAGACGCACCAGGTTGCAACACAGACTCGAATATTAACGGTCCGGGAACATCCGGGGGCTCTACAGCCGACAATGGGCCTCCTGTAGCTATTAAACCTGATCCGGATGGAACAGGAGACAAAGCGGGACTGGGCGCCTTGCCTCCAGGCGATGCTAATGCTGCCGTGCTACGCCCCTCGTGCGACTTCGGAATACGATGCTATCGAGCCGGTCAAGAACATCGTAGTGCGTACGCCCACCCGGGTGATCTTGACTACCGAAGACCGAACCTACCGCCACCTCCACCGGGATCACCGATGTGTCCATTCGGGGCACGATGTTACAGGCGAAATCCGCAGCATTTTCGTGAATATGATCATCCAGATCCGAGTAAGTATGATAACGATTTACCTAATGGGCAACCTCCATCGCCCACATCGAGTAGACGTTCAAATCGTGTGATTAATTTACCCAAAAAGTTTAACGATTATTTAATGTAACTTTCGTTGTTGGATACATATGCATGGGTTCCTAATAATGTTGCGCATGGAATATTTATAAAGTAGTTAAAAAGTAGTAGTGCAATGCAAATTTTGTGGTTTGATAATTTATTGTTGTTATTTATAATCAATACAGCAATGGGTGCATGGATTAATAGTGTTTTTTGTTCATGAGAAAATATATTTAAAAAATCCATATCACTATAATGTGTTCGAATAGTACTGATGTTGTTCAGATTTATATTTTTAGATGCTGAGTTAGTACGTCCACCAAGGCGCTTTGGGGCGTTCCAAAGGTTCCAAAGGGTAGAAGATTTATACAATCCATCTGATGAATACGATTCTGACGATGATTTCGATGCTTCATCTTTGGACGATTACTTCCCTGACGTGGACTATTACAGCGATGAATATGAAAGCGAGGGTGACAATTACGATGATAGTGGTCTGGATTGTTAAAGTTGTGCAGATACTGTATGTATTATCTTAAGGTGATTACTGATCAGGAATTAGGTTATAATGAATGTGAATAAAACACCGAAATGTTCTTGTTTTAGCGCGTTTGTGTTTTTCTGTTATCATTTCTTCTTCTTGGCTTAATCGCTTGTAAGGTCATGCTGGCCATTTCTAGACTTATTTTTACTATGTCTCCGTGTAGTAAATCTTTGCTACAGTGGCACGCTCCAGATGGGATCAGGTATCAATCGGTTGATACCCGATCCTGTCGTATGAAACCGGCGCCGTTTATCACATACACCATCGAAACTCCCGGGATAAACTATATCTATAACTAACTATTGTATAAACTGTTACTGGTTTAGTTAAAGAAGTTAAAAAAATGATCCCGGCTTTGCTTGTCATTCTCATGCTTCGACTGACCGTTTGGATTTGGCAATAGGAGGAGCTACCGGATGAGTGGAAGCTGAGTGTTATACATCCAGTATACAAAAAGGGCGACAGAATGGACTGTGTCAACCTCCGAGCGAATAGTCCTAAATAACAGCTAAAAGATGTTGTGCCGAATACTGTGCTGCAGACTTTACCTTAAATTTCGTTGGAAGCTAGGAAGCCCAGTTTGTCGGATGAAAATCCACCACCGACAAACCTTTACGTTGCAGCACATCCTCCAAAAATGCCGCGAGAACGAGAACTACACGCACCATTTATTTATCGACATCAAGGCAACATACGACACCATAGATCGGACGTCATGCAGCAGTACGGATGCCCTGGCAAGCTGGCGGTTGTTGATGGCCACGATAGTTGGAATGCAGTGTAGGGTGAGAATCTCGAACATGCTTGTAGAACGGTTCCTATCTCACCCGAGACTGATGCAAGGGAATGAACTTTCCTACTTGTTATTCAACATAGATCTGGAAGGTGCCATGCGAAATGCAGGCTATGACATCCAGGTCACGATTCTTCAATGCCTTGACCAATTCCGCGAAGGATGACATCGAGATCATCGAACGTACATCTGCAACGGTGTGCGAAGCATACACCCGATTAAATCACGATCCCTTGAAGATTGGATTAAGGATCAATTCGATTAAGACAACATCCCTGTTTTCTTGAAGCCCTGGGGAGCACACTATCAGTTTACGACGACGATCATCGAGGTAGTTAAGGAGTTCTGCTACTGTAACGGCGTGACCTTTGTGCGAAGGTACTTAAGCAGCGGACGTTATGACGAAACGCGATCCTTAGCTCATTACCAATCAAGTAATTGATTGAGCATTGTGATTTTCAAAAGGTTAGTACTGAGAAGACTAAGCGCTCGAGCGCATTGGGCAAACAACCGGTTTTGAATCGTTTGTCAATCCCAGACCAACTTCTTAGAGGAAAGGCTAAATTCTTCAGACGTGGACAGAAGTCATGGAATCTCCTCGGAGAAGACCAAGTGCAAGGTACGTTGGGCAAGCATCCGTTCTCGAATCCCGCTAAGATTCCAAACCAAAAAAAAACGACGAAATGGATCGTTCAGTACCTCGAGTTTAAATTATACTTCCTTTCCACGATCTTTCCTTTCATGATTTGCTCTCTAGGTTCCGCTTGTCTGTATTAAAACTTTAATGTTTTTTTGCCTAACTCGATTTTTTTCCCTACCGTCGCTCTGGGCGATCTGAAACTCTTGCAGAATCGTTTTGTATAATTTGGAATTCCTTTCAATTATTGTTATATCGTTATATATATTATATTATATAGTTATATAGTTATATTATATAGTTATATAGTTATATAGTTATATAGTTATATTATTGCTATATCGTTATATCGCCTAGGTGTTACCTTGAACAACAAAGTATGGAATTAATATGTAACGTAAAAATTGATAATTGTTCCCTCCCCCGTCCCATCATAGTAACAAAACGTAACACTCATTCCCCTTTTCATAATGATCTACCTCCTAAAACTGATGTTTTAAATCAATCCAGATTAGACTAATTGTAATGAAATGAGGATAAAAAACAATTATTTTGATAAAACCTGATAAAAAACCTATGTCTTCACCCTAGGCTATCGAATCAGCTTCGCAATTAGGTCCTTCCAAAATTCTTGGTCTGAAAAATGTTGATACGGTTCGCAACCTTAGGCAAAACTTTCATCTACATCGATCCCATGGTTCCTCACTATAGTTGGCTATTCAGGTTGGGAAATCAGGCTAGATACTTGGTCAAGGATCTGCAAGAAGACACTTTGTATCAATATTCCCAATCATTAACGCAGAGAGAACAGAATTTTTTACCAGCATCATATTTTTCTGTTTTTTTTAATGATCACTAGGCACTCAATTGCGATTGCCAGACACTTATGCATAATTATGCATGCAATTTCTATCTTGCCCCTTTTCATCAATCTCGTAATAAAGTAATAATGGAATAATTTGATATAGTGTTACCCTAATGCCAGAAGGATCACGATAATTTGAGCACGTGATGAAGCAGAACTGTGCCTGTAGAAGATCAGGCCGGAAGTGGAAGATTGCTGTATTACACTAATGTTTTAGTTTGCCAGATTTTTCCATTGTACAAATTATAAAAATTAATTTACGTGAAGAAAGCATATTTTGCCATCTGCAATGACAATAGTACGACGTTTTCTATACACTTCATCCAACAGCAAGAAGTACAAGCTTCAGAAAGAAATTAAAAAGTGATTTTTTGTAACAAAAAAGACCACACCTGCGAAAGGTAGCTCAATTAGTTGTATTGGGATATCTTCAGTATTTAGAAATCCACCTCAAAGAAAGAGTACATTTTTCTGCTGATGAATTGATGCCAAACAAACTAACAAGCAGGCTCCAAAACGGAAACATACGAATCACAAATAAACGGTTAGGATTGAACAGGAAGCAAAGTATCGTAATCAATACCCGGAAGAAGCTGTCGCAGAGAGACATAAACGATACAAAGCATCACAAAACACAATAACGCTAAAAAAACTCAATTAAGCTAAGCCATTGAAGCAATTGAATCAGTATTATGAAGCATAATATGTTTGCCTTTTGGGATTGTTGTAGGTGCTGGCCTCATCGCAACAGAAGGCTAGTACTTACGTAGGATTGCAATAGAAAGAGGGCATTGATGGGCACAAGAACAGTGTAAACATTGAGGTTACGTGCAACTACGGAAGTGAGATCAATTGTCCCAAAAAGTTCATCGTACAAAACCGGACCTGACCGTAAAAATGACCGGGTGAGGAAGGAAACGAGCCAACATCCGAATGACCTACGGCTTTACGATGCGTAGGTGAAGAAACTCAAAATTTCTTATAAGCACGAGTAATGGCAGACTTGATGGCTTCGGACCCCCCGGGAAAGCATTGTATGAATGGTAAAAAGGATGGTGGCACCTTCGTTGTTTGTTTACCGACGATCGTGGAGGTATCTGAAGCCATTCTGCTGTCCGGAAGTGTTTGTTGCTGTTAGGATTGTGCTGGGCACAGCTTTTGACTTGTCCAAATGACTCTTCGAAGAATTGGTATCATGCTAAACTTGCTTACTATCATCGTTTTCTTGGTTTGCTGAATTAAATCATCAAATTTCACTGCTTATTCTTTCTTATTCGAAGTATTTTCTGACCTGAGTAAGGACATCATCCACTCCCTGAGGATTGCAAAAGTAGCTTGTAGCCAAATGCATCTTTCGATCGTTGTTCTGTTTAGCAGCATGCTCTCGTGAAAACAATTCAGTGGTATCTTGTCACTTTGTGAACCCTCGTCGTATTGTGTATTGTGTTTGTGATATTCTGCAACACCAGTCTATTCTTCCTACACAATATGTGATCCTTCATGACCGTTATGGTGAAGGTGAAAGTAGAGAAAATCTTGTACTGATTAATATCGTGAAGAATTATGGCTTTTTTATCCCGATCCTTGCTGTTGGGTTATGGAGTTTTCCACGATTTTAGCAACCAATTCGTCCTTTTCCAGTTATGATTTCATTCCTCCATTAAAATGGTGTTATAATGTAATTCTGTTTATTCTGCTCCGTTTTGTGTTCAACAGCAACCTGGCTACGTTATTTCGGAGGCTACCAAAAATTCACTCGACCCATCAAAAATTGAATGGACGATGGCTTTGAAAAAAAAACAAAGATCGTTCACATTCATGGAGAGCACAATTGCTAGTTGATCGCTATCTTTCATGTAATCAACGACATGGGTGGTTGGATGTGGATGGTGTTATGGTGTTTAGTGTATTATTTTATATGAAGCTTGTCATCCATTAAGAACGCTTTTATTGATTGGATTCGCTCGGGTAAAATGTTCTGTTTGATTCACTTTCTTTCACAAAAAAAATGGTGTCCCGTTAATTGCGTCGTTTAGCGGATCACATTTCTGTGACATGGAAATGTGACACCAACACCTGAGTACAATAAACCTGATCGACCTTTTTCTTTGTTTTGGTTACCCATGCTTTGGTTGTCCCTATGCTAGTCGATGAGGTGCGTGTTCTTTTTCTCTATTTGTGTTAAAAATTTCTACAGCAGATGGTGATTTCATCATTCTTGCAACGCACATTCGAATAATCGAACAAGATCACGAACTTTTGGATGTTTTATACCGAATTGAAAGCTGCAATGACTTGCTACATTATATTTTCCTTCATAAATTTAATGTATTGATCGGTCTCTGTCTAACATCGACGTTTTTACGTTAAGCTTAGAACGTAGCGTTTATGGTGTCGACGTTGACGTTCTTTTAAAATTTAACAAGTATTTAGTGGTTAAGCAAAAATATTTAGGACATTATTGCTAAAATATCCCGTAGGATTATTTTGATAGAGAAATACCTTTCTTCTCTTAATACAATTTAAGCTTAGATACAGTGCATTTTTAGGAGAAATGCTAAGATTTCAAGAAGCAACATTCCGTGATTTAAACGATTAAACATCTTCAAAATATCTTTGATTCATTGAGGATTTGTTTCCTCTTTTGGTAAACGTCGCAAGTCCATGAATAATTGGTTCTTTGGTGTCATTGATTTGTACAGATATTGAACATTACAACATTCACAAAAAAAATTATTAAATGTTTCGACTTTAGCAAAAAAAAAATGCAGGTTTTTAAATGCTCGTTATGCAAATTTTCTTTATTTTAATAGAAATTATTTTCAGAATTTCTCGTTGTGCGATAAATGCGTTGTGGGAGAGATATGAACTCAGGGACTAAAATCCGTTAAAATTGAGGTTTTTACAGGATTTTTCTTCTGAGCACTGCGAAAAAAACTACGTTTGCGATCCACCGGCGCATCTGACATTGAAACATTGAAAAATATTTTGAATAAAGATACATAAATCTAGTGCTTGTCGTAGCGGATTTTAAAACAGAGAGAAAATGAATAAAAATAATAAACAGTCGGATAAAATAGAGAGAATAAAATCCTATAAAAAGTACTGGTAATTTGTGTTTAGAATTTCTGGTGAAAATTTTAAGTTAATCAGTCCGCTGGTCTTCAAGAAATTCTTCTTATCGATTTACAAATGGTGACTTTGAGTAGGGCACGTTTAATCATCGAAAATTTAAACGTTTTTGCATAGTGATCCGTTTATACATATATTGAGTTGCTGATAGATTGGATTGAAATATTCATCAGATGTTTTTGAAAACTTGAACTTCGAGAAAATGCTTAACAATAATAATAATCGTTTCTTCTAACAGGCCGACTGTATGTCATTCTTAAAAGGGTATTCGTTAGGAAGTGATCCACTATACATAAACGTATTCATTATAAATTTTCTTTAATGGACAAAATTTTATAATTTAATAACTGGACATTCTTCTTGATTATATTATTTTAAGCATAATATGTTATCAGAACAGAATTTCATCTGAAGCTTTTTTGCAAGCATTGTAAGACTTTTAATTTGCTCACTTTAACTGCATTATATGCCAGTCATCAATGCATGCGAATGAAGTGCTAAAAGGCAAATTGAATAATCCAATTCTATCTTCTATGGTTTAGTATCGTTTCATGACTCCCGATGCAACATCGAGGTAAAACGAGGTACTTGAAACGCACCCCAAAACATAAACTTGGAATGAATATAGTGAAAAAAACGTACGAACGGATAACACGATTAGAAAACTCAACAATCGTAATATATCATACCATAACTGTTCGACCCATTTGCAGCACCGCTATCCACAATTGAATATGCACATTACAAACGAACCCTCCGGATAAACCTCCATAACCATTTGTTTGCCTTTCCACGCTTTTTTCCACGCATGACAACGGAGTGCGTTAGCCGGGAGGGAATCGTGTTTGCCCTCCGGCAACAGCGGCCCCGTAAGGACGTCGTTTCATCCTGGTTATTTAATCGTCCTGGTAGGGGTGTCTTCCCTTCGAATGTGACGATGTTCCCTTCCGTGCCGAGTGCCGTGTTCGCATTTGGTGGTCCTAGCCTATTAGCTTTTCCCGCTGGCAAGCGCTTTTCCGGCCAGGAAAGTAAGTGCAACTGCCATTTTCTATACGCCCGGCACTGTGTCGAGCTACGTAGCACTGCGGTTTTGCTATCCGCTTGAGAGGGGATGGCCGCGATGACAAACCGCATCCATACATAACCTCAATCCCCGCCACGGTACCGTCGTTCCGATCGTATTTGCCTATTATTTATTCGATCGAATCAAAATCGGCCCGACCCGTAACCCTCCTAAAGGAGGCTAAAGGAGAAAGGAATAAAAGAATAATGGTTGACCGATGGGAGGAATTTTAGGTTTGCTTCTTTTTTTTTCTCTCCCCTTTTTACATTTGGCAAGGGAAACCAAAACAAGGATGTTTTGTGGTACCATCGATGTGGCTGTGAGATCGATGGGGGAAGTGGCAAAAATGGCGTGCGTGCGTGTGCCCGTTTCCCGCTTGTCTAGCGGAGGACAAGATGGAAAGATCAACAATAGACACTTTCGATGGGCTGCGAAGAGAACAATGACATCACCACGATACATTCTGGATGGGATTTTTTTTGTACAGATTCTTTGCACCGTCGTCTTGCATGTACCAATATAGCAGAATCGAAAGATTTCCTCCTAAAGTCAGGAGATTTCACAGGGGAAAGAATATCTCGACACTTGGTCCAATTGAACTTTCTCCCTTTACCGACTGTCGTTAGTCGGTTAGTGAACGTGGTTTTTTCGAGACTCTGTTTCCGTTAGAACTCGTATTTTCTGGCCTAGATAGCCTTCCGATGGCCCAGCATACTTGTTGGGCGTTTGGGGTGTGTTGCATTTGACAGTGTCACGGCATGGCACATTACAAAGGAATGGAACGGACGACAGCAAGCATACATTTAAGAAGCACTCAATGTTTCGCTAAATGTAAAAGATTTAAAATCTGCAAACTAATTGAATTTCTAACCCCTAGCAACGGGAAAATGGGAAATTGAATTTGAGCCTTATTAAAGACCCGGTACCGTTTAGGATTATGGATTTGTATAGTAGACAGCAGTTCTTATTGATTTCTTTGACTACGAATTTGTATGTTATGTAGATTAAACGCGAATAAATCAATCTTTTTTGTCAGGATGTTCAATTTAGTGTTGCTATTTTGTAAATCTTCAAAAATTATAATTTTATGAACAATGTATACATTCAAATACTTAGAATTTCTGATGACAATCGGCTCTTCCTTGATAGAAGAAACAAATCACATCTTAATAGATCTTTCTGTCCTTGGGGTTTCATTGTTTAGAATAAATAAATTCGACACTTCTCAAAGCTCAACTTGTGTAGCTGGCGAATCCTGACGCGTGAATGTTTATCAGAGCCAGTGGAGATGGTAGCGGCGCAGGTCTTTATACAACAGTACTAGGGATCAGATCCATTTTTTCAAATAGTTCCCTTTTTTAAAAAATGCCTATGTACGTTCTTCGACATCGTCGACATCGTCTTACTTTTACTTTTACTCCTTGGCCTTCGGATTTCTCAATTTTTTTATAGATTTAAAGAACTTAAAAAATACAGTTGACCCCCTAATACCCAGTACCGCTTTGAACGAGTTTGTCACATAAAGAGCAAATCTGCGCATAACTCCTCATAATGAACAAAATCTCGCAAACGGAGGATTTGAGTTCCGAGAACTCTTTCTCTTCTTGCTGCTCGATGATGTAATCGAAATATTGAAGACTTCTGATGTAGAATGTTCGGAGGCTGCGTAGATCGATCCCAACACATAATCAACTGCCATTGAACCTGTAATGTTGGTCAATAGTTCAGGAATGAGATCGGAACAATAACATCGAAAAGCTTTGTTCCAGGGCGCATGGAAGTCCTATCGTCCAAAGACATTCTGAAGATGTTTAAAGCATGGGATGTTGTTTCTTCACATGGTAATTAACATAATCCTGATTACTATCTCACATTAACAAATGATATGTATGTTAAAAATACTCCAAAAAACAACTGATCATTTGTCTGTCTTGAATTTAAATTCATCATAACGAAAAAGAACAAAATGCAATGAGCATATTTTCCATAACTTCCAACTGGTTGATTGTTGAGGCGGCCCAGTGGTGTATGTGATAAAAGGCGCCGGCAGCACAACAGGACTGGGGTTCAAATCCCATCCGGACCGTCTCCCCGTAGTATGGACTGACTATAATGCTACGTGGTAAAACAAGTTTTGATACGTCCAGGTCGTTCGCAACAAGCAAAACAAAAAAAAAACAAAACTGGTTAATTGTAAAAATGGATGAATATTTCTTTGATGTGGAACGGATTATTTGACTTTTCATATAAAATCCCGCACAGCGAGTTTTTTTTCATAACGATAAAAGCGATTATTTCAATCATAATCATACGAATTGAGGATAACTCGCTGGGTTTTTTGATCATATGCCATCAATGACGATTTATAAAAATAACAATAATCACAAGAAAAGTACTGCAAAATTAAATTATTTTTCTACAAATACATTTCAATTCACAAATCGCATGTGAACCACCATTTTAAGGTAGACACTATAATGCGAACATGGAAGATTTAAAAAAATGTTTGAAATGCGACACAAATTTGACCCATAAATCTTTAGGACACCTAATCGCCCACGCACTGGCCACTTTACCCTCGTACAGTGAATGAATGTGAGCACGAGATAAGAAAAAAAAACATAATCGTTGTCTGGTATAAATCCATAGAAACAAAACCCCACTAGCCTCGATTTGTCGTGAAATTAGAACGATCCAAAAACTTTCCCAGACTTCCCAAAACCCGTATGTGAACAAAGGCAGCATTTTGTCACACCAGCACTTCGACGACATCATCGAGCTTGAATGAAACCGCAAAATGTCGATTGCCCAATTCTTTCAAGTGATATCAATTCTCCTCAACAACAAGAAAATCATACATTCCCGAAGAATTTCACGCGCAAAGGGTGTTGGATTACCTGCTCCGACTGCCTTCGGTGTCTGATTTATACATGTCCTTTCATTCATCCAACTCAGGTGCTGCTCTGCTTCTTTCTCCCGAGAAAACGGGACCCCTTTGAATGGTAATCGGCTCGGGAGGTATAACCCACTGACCGATTCCAATCAAACGATTTCGATTCGATTTCTTCTGCCCACCCGGACGACGACAGGCTGTCTGGCCCGTTGCAGGTCTTTCCCCATTCATGGTTGTACGCTGTAAGGCTTTGTGAGTGTCTTGTCCTTTTTTATTGTTACCTTTCATTCATAACTTCGGACAACTGGCCACAACTGGCCCGTACAATATCAGCCCAATTCCCCTTCAGGGGCCCTTTTTTATTCCCATTTCTGTTGCTTCCTTCGTACTGTATTTCTTATCCACCTTCAGTCTAATTCAAGATCTTTTCAGTGCTGTTTCCCAAATTTGTCGACCTTTTTTGTTCGAGACACTTCCTCATGATCGAGTCCTCCTGGTAAGATAAGTAAGGATTTTCTTTTGACTTTTCCAAATACACTTACATATGTGGTACAAATAGTTGTAGAGCATGGATGATTAGAGTCCGATACCTGACATCGAAGCTAAGGGGTTTCGCCCATGCATTAAGGGCCATAAATTAAAACCAACTTTTACAGAAGTCTACTATATTAGTCCGATGACAGAAGGATCTGTCGAAACGAATGCTAGAGAAAGTAAAGACAAAGAAAAGAGGGAAGAGAGAGAGAGAGAGAGAAAGAGAAGGAGGGACTATGGAAAAGCACTCGTCCAGAGGGTGACCAACTGTCTCGGTGGGAATGCTGGTTTCAGCTTCCCAAAAGCTAATATGTTCCATTTCATCCTTTTTTTCCCTGCCAGGGACATTAACCAGCTTTGCTTCACTTGTTCAGGAATCTCGCCCTCGCAACTGCTATTTTCTCACCTCATGGAAGATGCCGTAAAAAACCCCGACCCGACCCGGTAAATGGGATAATAGGATTCAGAATGATAATAAAAAGGCGTGCAAGATCCGTTTCTTTTATGTCGTTTACGGTTACAGTTCTCGATATTCACCTTGACCACCGTCACCGTCGGATCTGATGTGGATGTGGGCTTTAGCCTGCTCGAGTCTGCGCTGACGGACGATTGATTAGGCTTCTTTGGTGTGTCCTTTTGCAGTTCGCAAGAACTCTCGAAGCCTATTCTAGTCGAGCGAAACAATAGACGAAACCATCGACAGGTTCGGGCAGAGGTGAAGAGACGATTGTGAAGTGATGATTATTTTACGACATCGTCACGGTTACACAGGTACCTGTACAGGGGCCCAATACTCAACCATGGGAATCGCAAAAATAGAATCATAAATTTTTAACAATGGTTACGTTTGCAGCATACCAAATGATGTTTCCATTTGCGATCCTAGAGATTTTAAATTTGGCAAAAAATAAAGACGCACAGCATAGAGAGGAAAGAACAATCGCTGATTGCTGATGATTCAACTGGCCTCCCGTTGAGTCATGTGGGATGCAAAAGCCTACCGAAAACGGCTTCCGTCCTCCAGCTTAAACAAGTCATCAACATTTGATGCGCCAATTTTACGCTCTGCATGATAAAATGTTATTCTTTCTCCACAATACTGAGCATGCTTTCTATGCAGATTGCGAGTAATGTGGGATGTTTATATTTTTAAATTTAAACCAACTAGAAGACAGTTGGTAGGTTGTTGTATCGCTTCTGCTTTAGATGCTCTTTTGACTTTGGTAATTCTAATCAATTAGTGGCCTGTAGCTTCACTTAATCTACTTACCTTTATACCGCAGTCTTAATAAGTAATCAAAATTTCATTTCATTGTAGCATAACATAAAGAGCGGTCTTGGGAAAGATAAATTGTTGCGAACAAAAAAAGGGAAACAATATTGCGATCGTTTCGAGAAAGGAAAAATCTTACGATAATGCTAACTCGAAGGATTTTATTATTGTATTTTGATTTTGATTTTTATTATTATTTTGATCGTGCTGTAATGAAATTTTAGAATAAGAATAATGTTTATTTACACTTTATTCGATTTTGAATGCAACAGTTATTAATTCTATGGCCGCATTTCAAACTTTATCGATGTTGCAGTTCTTTCGTAGCATTTGCCAAACTTGTGATTGTAAGAAAGAACTTTATAACGTTTTTAATCATTTTTATGATGCAGAAATTAACAGTTTTGATACTACACACAATAAAGACACCGTTATAAAAATTATTTAAACCATAAATAATATCTTTGGACTATTGGGGTCGACCCAGTGCTATCTGTGATAAACGGCGCCGGTTCCACACGTCAAGACTGGGTTTCAAATCCTATCTAGACCGTCCACCCGTAGCAAGAAATGACTATCGAGCTACGTGGTAAAAATAAGTCTAATAAGTCAGAAATGGCAGCCGTAACCTTAGAGGTCGTTGAGCCAAGAAGAGAGAGGCGTCATGTACCGATGGTTCGTCAGAAATAGAATTCAAAAAATTATGTTTATTCCAAGGCATTATTACTACAAAGAAGAAATAGTTTAGTGGTAGCGTCTATTTGTTTTTTTTTAATTGTGATCGCGAATAACGTCCAATAAAATTTTGGGGCTAAATAGTTCTGCCCAAAAGCGCCCTTCTACTTGGTAGGATTAGGCGAAATTAGTATTGGCGAAATATATGAAACATATTGAAGAGTAGAAATTCTTCGTCACTTTAATACGTGAAGATAGCGCAGAAGAACTCCTTTTGTACTAGCAATAGGAAGAAACGTAAAAACTTCTCATCTCAAGTATGAGGTCGTTAAGTCAAGAAGAGAGAAGAGAGGCTGTTAGCCTAAACTAATTCTGAAAAATAATACATGTTTAAAGTTCAGATATTTGAAAAGAACCAATTATTTCTGACTCTAACAATTATTTGTTATAATTGATATACTTAGCTAAAAATTACCCACTTTTCTTTCGTTTTCTTTTAACCGACTTCCACGAGCTTCCATGTAGTTTTCGCAGATAACATTATAAAAAAGGAAAAAAATGGCATACAAAAATTTGTTTGACTATAATTTGCTTTAGTTTTATTATAATGCTCCTTAAATCTACATATAAAGAATCCTTAACACTCTCTGAACAATCGTTTGTAAACTGCCGTCGGAAAATATCTCAATCATCTGTGCTTAATACTAAAAGCCTTTAGACACTTTGTACAATCATATCAGCCGGGAACAGAAATAACTGCTTTCATTTTGTTCATTTTGTTTGTGCCAACTGTGTTATCACGATCGGTAGTATACTCTACCAACACGATCACTGGGTTTGTAGCGGTTTGCACGATCGGAACGGATCGTTCTTAGTATCCAAAGACATGTGATGCGTACATCGGCATCAACATAGCTGCTGCTGCGGCTGCTGCTGCCGAGGCTGGCATCAGCCCGTAGGTGTAACGTTCCTGGGGCAAGTGTGTTTTGGTATGCTTCTTCAGGTGATCCCGCCGACCGAACTTTTTACCACACGTTTGACAGCCGTACGGCCGGATGCCGGTGTGAATTCGTTTATGGCGCGTTAGTTCCTCATTACGGGTGAACGTTTTACCGCAGCTAGGCTCATCACACTTGAATGGTCGCTCTCCTGGGAGAAGAGACGAGAAGAAACATTGTACGTTAGTGTGAAACAAAAAGCGCTTTGGTTGTAGCAGCATTTTAGTAACAAAATACCTACCAGTATGAATACGGATGTGTCCCTTAAGCTGTCCGTTGTTGGAGAACGCTACATCGCAGTGTGGACATTTGAACTTTTTTGGCCGCTGTTTACGGCTGGCCAGTAGCTTCGCTTTGGCATCTTCGCTCAACACGCGCATATACTCTTGCTCCATTTGATCGTACGTGAATCCAAGTGGATCGATCACTGATGGGCCGAATGCTCCAATCGGACCTGGAACTCTTTGCGCTTCCGGGTGTATTTGGCTCGGTAAAGGATGTTCGGACAATTGGTGCTGCTGTTGCTGATAGCAATAATGATAATACGCGGCCATATCCGTTGAAGGATAATGCAATATCGATGGATCCGGCATGGCGTTTGTCTTCGAGCTGAAGCTCTCACTTGATTTCACTGGACTGTGATTGTACTCGATTGGTTCTGATTTCACCGTTTGCTCACTGTCACTGTCACTGTACGAGTCCGATTCTTCACCGTTCAGCACACGACCCGGGCTTGGTTCGCTGCACGTTGCCGTGGGTACTTCGAACTTGGTCTCCTTACCGTCCCAAGGACGAAACAGTCGCGAGTACGTTTGTGGTGGCGTTAGTGTTTTAGCCGACATTTTGTTCACTTTTGCGATATGATCGGTGAGGTAAAAAATGTTCAGAAAAATATTATGTACGACGACGCACGAGATGTTCACCCTTGGCAAGCCACGCACGAAATGAGATGACTAAGCAGGGGATCTAACAAATTTAAACGAAAATGCCCTCCAGAATCCTGGCAAAAAGGACACGCGTGAGAGAGGGACGAGTTTAAGCGAAGGGATCTATGTCCCTATTGGAATAAGACACATTGGCAGCGAGGGATTTTCCCTTCTTCTACTTTCGTCTGGTGTTTCGGTACAAAAAAAACCCAGTCTACAAAACCCACAGACAAACTGTCTACGAAAGATCAATAGAATAGGACATCGATTGTAGCAAAGGACCTAGATGCTTCAGGATGTGTTCTCACCAAACAGAGGGGTGCGTAAAGAGGCCTTTTCGTTTTCTAGCACCAAAGACAAACCCTAAAAGGGCCAGCACCATATTTCAACGCGTCACAGTGCCATAGCCTCCTCCCAGTTTTTTGTGTTGTCCGGAACGGTTCTGTTTCGATCATATTCGTGCTCGTGTTGTTCAAATTGTGCTATCCTTTTCTTCTTTCATTGTGTAGCTTGCAAAGCGTGTCCTGCGTGCAGCATCTAATAACTACAGATCTACAACTCTCAGCTTCACGAGATTACATTCTCCCTGTCCTCATGTCTTCAGGGCTGTTGATGTAATCATTCCCTACAGTTTACTGCCTACGTGGTGTATAGGGAGATATGGATGGAGCTTATTGAAATCTTTCCGCTAAAGCAAATCGTGCATAATTTTTGTCTGTTGGTCCCCCGTTAGGTGGTTCAATTGCCCACCGTGAAAAGGCAAACTGAACTCAAAAGGGGATTGAGCTAGGGCTTCTACCGCGTAGAAGCGCAGTGCCGTGTACATGCGAATGCATCAACGTGCGACGCAATACGAACCCCTAACGTGGGACACACTACTCCAAAAATGGATGATCGATCAGCCTTTAGGCTGTCAAAAATGGTTTTTGGCGAATGGTTCTGGTTCCCGCCGCAGCATCTTCCAACTGTCAGTCAGATTGGCATTTGCGCTAATTGTGACCGATCGTAAGAGAGTTTCTTACAAAAATTGTCTTTGCTTTACAGGCGAATGCTCTTATGGCTTTTGCTTTATGAATGTCATATTTTTCTATTCTTTTCGCTTTGTAAAAAAAGCTAACACAGCTCAAAAACTTGAGCACGAGTACGAATCGTATTCGAAATTTATTAGTGGTTTTTATTGCACCTTCCTTTAACGGGGATTCAACTTTTTTTTCTTTGTCCACATTTTTATGTAACAATGCAGCGAAACGTTTAATGTAACAAAGAAGCAGCAACAGGCACGCTCTAGCCTAAGGTGCAAAAATGCATCTTTTGCTTTCGTTTGAAAAAGGATCACATTTGAACAAATTTCTGGCGAAGAAGAAAAAAACCGCATCACCCCAATCGATGTCGTATTGTGTGCAGCAGTAGTGGAATGGATTCACTATATTTTTTTACGCAACCGGACCTAGAATAGGATGAAACAGATCAACCGTTAGTCCGAACACGATGGACGAATTTCTGCGTAAATCTCGATCGTTTTATTGTTCTCGTTGACACTGTGCATAAAAGCCGACACTTGAATAAAATGGAATTCGAATGATCGATAGATATGGGACTGTTTGGTAGGATAGAATTGTACAATATGACAGAAACATGCCCGGCTGTGGTATGCTTTAGAAGCCAAGCCATTTCAGCTATTTGAAACTCTGATAAAAAAATGTCGCAATGCTGCTTTCCTAATTTTATTTACAATTACAAACACTTCCAATGCTGACCACCATGCAATAAAAAATAATTAATGTCACTAAATTATTTTACATATAAATAAAAAATTACTGTTAGTGCGATTTCTATCACCGTTAAGACTAGATTTAATATTAGTTTTAGATATTGCTGTACAAACAATCTTCGCCAGATTGTTTCAAAATTTATGTACATTTTTTTATATTACCATTTTTTTATATTAAACGACGGGACCGGTACGAAATCCCATTCAAACCACACCCCGGTGGCCATGGACTAAGTATTCGGCTAAGTAATAAAAATTATTCCAGTTTCTCAGGCATCACATAATGCAAGAAAATACACATAAAAACATATGAATTGCAAATACCATGTATTTGTGTACTTATACATTCATTTTTGAGATCAATGCTTCTTTAATTTATTTGCTACTACTCCAATCATGAGCTGATTTTTTTATATAAAAATATAAAAAACCAACAAGCCTTATTCTTTGGGCTTAGTAATGCTACCTTCCTACTCACTCCATTGGCGATTTGTACCAGAACGTCTTATAAGTGTGCTTTTCGATGGAAACCACTCGAACCGTCACCAGCCGGCTGCTGTAAAGCCCACCTTCGGCACCTTTTCTTCACACAATCAAACAAGAGCACGAGTCACACGTGTGTTGCTTTTCTTACCTTTTTCGATCAAACCGCGCGCGGATCGCGGGCGATTGAAAAGGCTGAATCCTCCGCAAGGGAGAAATACAACCGTGCCCAAAATGAACCTCCCAAAAACGCCATAAATAATGTGTCACACTTTGTCAACGTGCGCGCCGCTTACTGGGTCTAGTCTAGTCGGGTCGGCCAGAGGGAAGATGATCGGTCCTTTTAACGTTGTGGTTTTGCCGCGGTTGCAGCCAGCGGCGGCTACCATTGTCGCTGCTGTAACCGTATACGTTGTAGGATTAATCGTTTTTCTCTCGAATCGATTCAATATTTTCGTGGACATTCGAACAAAGGTTTGAATCGTGGCGGGTGCATTTGAAATCGCCGGGTGTCCTTAACTGCTTTCACAGTAGTTGTGAATATTGAAGTTGTAATAAGCGAGGACACATTAAGTTAAGAAAAAGAAAGGAAAAAGTGTGAAATGGTTGTTCTGCTAGTTGGAAAGAAAGTTTAGGCGAGATTTTGTATTTCAAAAATATACTAAATATAGCAGGAAGGATATACATCCGCGTAAAGTAGTTAAAACGGAAGAATTCTCTGCCTTGCGTTGTTACTGGTTTAGCAAAAAGGATATTTAAGAATTTCTATTGCAACGATGCTAAATTTGTAAAATTGAAGCAATTAAAAAAAAAATATTCTAACCAAAGTTTGTAAAAATTTCGAACATGCAAACTTCTGTAGCATGAAGCCTATGATGGACACTTGGAAGTGCCAGTTCCAAAAGATTTGCTACGGGTTGTAGCAAAAATAGTTATTGCCGATCAGTATTAGGTACAACTAAAGACGTTCTTCATATTCATAGTATCTGTATACTCTTCAGACTGTTTATGTTCGTATTTTAACAAATAAGAAAATGTTGAAATTGAGCTAATAAATGGTGTTGACGCGTAGACGTCAAGAGGGCCATTTGACGAAAGCTAGTTTCGTCAAGTGAGTAGTGAGAAAATAGTGAGTAGTGAGATGGTCTCTCACGATAGGAACACTCATGAAAAAACTTATAAATAGGGCTAGAAAAATGGAATAAATCCTCTTACATTTTGGAACCTCGAAAAACTACAACCTGTTTGGTAAATATCGCAACAAAAAATCGATCCGAAATTTCGCGAAGCTGTTCATGGTGCCGTGACCAGGATGGTACTTGCTCCTGGTTTTTAATCGCGAATTTCGATCATCACACCGTTACCGTAACATCGTTTCCTGCTTTCGTATCACATTCGTCGTGATTTTGTGAAACGCACAGCTGATTTTGCCGCCGCACGCAAAACACTGTCAATCCCACGCACTCATAGTCACTTACGCAATGCCCGTGCAACCCGTTGTCTTGGCGTCCCGACGGACAATTTTGTTGGTGTCTCTTTCGCGGTACGAGAAGTTTTTGGAGGATTTCGTTCCTGAACGGGACCAAGCAGAGGTGGAAATACGTGTAAAAAGGTTCGAGAAGCTATGCCTTGATCTAGAAAGTGTTCAGCAAGGTTTGGAAGATTCTGCTGCCACTGCAGAAGAAATAGCGCAAAATGCTGCTCTAAGGGAGAATTTCGAGAATAGGCTGATCTACGTACAATCGCAGTTACAGATTAAGTTACCATCAGAACAAGTTCCGATCCCACAAACGAGCACCGGATTGAATCCGTTAAAGGGCATCAAACTACCCACTATTGCACTGCCCGAATTCACGGGAGATTATATGCAATGGTTGACATTCCGCGATACCTTTGAGTGCCTGATACACGCAAACATAGATTTGCCGGCAATACAAAAGTTCCATTATTTGCGCGCCGCGGTTAAAGGTGAAGCGGCTCAAGTGATAGAATCTATCACCATAAGTGCAGCTAATTATGAGTTAGCATGGAACACGCTAACCGAGCGATACTCAAACGAGTATTTGCTGCGAAAACGCCATTTGCAAGCAATGTTTGCCATTCCTGCTGCCCAGAAGGAAAGCGTTTCAACACTGCACCATCTTGTGGATGAATTTGAGCGGCATAAAAAGATTCTACAGCACTTGGGAGAAGACACGGACACTTGGGGTAGCATTCTTGAGCATCTGTTATGCACTAAACTCCCAATAATCACCTTACGCGATTGGGAAGAGCACGCATCAAATAACGCCGATCCGAGTTACGATAGTTTAATTTCGTTCCTTCACCGTCGTATGCGTGTATTGGAGACGTTGTTAGTAAACAACCGTCATACGTCACAGGTTCATGACCTGAGTCACTCACCGAGAATGTCCTTTTCACGCCAAGCCAGTTTTGCTTCGACATCAAATGAAACGCCAAATTGTACGTTATGCAAATCCGCGCACTATCTTTTTAAATGCCCGCAATTCGAAGGGATGGACCCGAAGGAGCGTCACCGTTTTACCATGTCCGCGCGTTTATGTTTGAATTGTCTGCGAGAGAATCACAGGGCTCGTGATTGCCCATCGCCGCACAAATGCCGTTACTGTAATGCGGCACACCACACGAAATTGCACTACGTACACAACACCACTAGTACTACTGCACTTCCGCACCACACACCCGACACCACTAGAGATCACACAGCCACCAACAACGCACAACGCACTTTTGCAGCAGCTTTGCAGCAAGCACCCGAGCAGGTCTTACTCCAAACTGCGTTGATCAACATTATTGATGATTTCGGAATAGCTCATCCTGCGCGAGCGCTGTTGGACAGCGCATCGCAGCCGAATCTAATAAGCGATCGACTCGCTCATCGGCTACGTTTAAAGAAAAGTAATGTGAACATTACTATTGTTGGAGCTGGGCAATCTACAAAAACAGTACGTGAATCCGTACACGCCCAGATTGTCTCTAGATCCAGTTCGTTTACGGTGAACACCGAGTTGTTGATCGTAGACAATTTGATTGCGAATATTCCGACGCGCGATATTGACCGCAACGATTGGACCATACCACCTGGTTTCGCTTTAGCAGATCCGTTGTTCGATAAAGCTGCCCCCGTTGACATCATTCTTGGCGCTCGTCATTACCATACAGTTTTCGAGAATGCATCTCAGTTCCATCCAGCACCTCATCTACCCGTCATGATAAATAGTGTCTTTGGTTGGGTAGTGAGCGGCGCAACGTCCGTTGGAAGTTCTGCACCTAAAACCGTTTCCAACGCTTCGTATAGGGTCGTCTGTATGGCATCTTTGGAGGAGTCGCTACAACGATTTTGGCAATTAGAAGATTTAACGGTGAATGACGCATACTCACCGGATGAACGGTATTGTGAAACCCTTTACAAGACCACTACCAAACGTGACGACACCGGCAGATATATTGTACGCCTACCAAAGCAGCCTGACTTCGATCAAAAGCTCGGCCTTTCTAGATTACAGGCCATCCGTCGTTTCGAGCTTCTTGAGCGGAGATTGGAACGCGATCCTGCACTTCGAGAATCATATCAAACGTTCATGAAGGAGTATTTGGAACTGGGGCACATGTCTCGTATAAGCACTGAATGTGACGATACAGCTGCTTATTATTTACCACACCATCCAGTTTTTAATGCATCAAGTACCACTACAAAGGTTAGAGTTGTGTTTGATGGCTCAGCTAAAACGTCGACTGGACATTCACTGAATGAAGCTTTACGGGTTGGACCCATAATTCAGGATGAACTCATCGACATCATTCTTCGTTTTCGTACCTACAAGATCGCTGTTGTAGCTGATATTGCAAAAATGTATCGGCAAGTCATTTTGCATCCCGATGATCGAAAATTGGTTCGCCTCTTCTTCCGCTTCTCACCGCATTCGCCGATTGAATTGTACGAGTTGAATACTGTGACATATGGTTTGTCTCCATCATCGTTCTTGGCCACTCGTACATTGTTGCAGCTGGCGGAAGATGAAGGTGCTGATTATCCACTTGCTACACCTGCGCTGAAACACAATTTCTACGTTGACGACTTCATTGGTGGAGCCAACAGCGTGGATGAAGCTCGCAAGCTTCGTCAGCAGCTATCTGAGTTGCTATCCAAGGGAGGGTTTGAGCTCAGAAAGTGGACATCCAACTGTTTGGACGTGCTTACCGGTTTACCAGTGGAACACATCGGCACACAGTCATCGCTGCAGTTTGCGCCGAACGAGACGGTAAAGGCACTTGGCATCGCTTGGAAGCCCGAACTCGACGTTTTGTGTTTCGAGTCGACGGTAACAATGGAAACCACCAGCATCACCATGCGGTCCATATTGTCAAACATTGCTCGAATGTTTGATCCTCTTGGGTTGATCGCTCCAGTCATCATACGCGCGAAACTGCTGATGCAGGAGTTGTGGCTGCAGAAAATCGGGTGGGATGATCCGGTTCCTGCACATATCTGCAACAAATGGAAATCGGTTACTGACGACTGGAAGGATTTGGCTGACTTCAAAAGTGAACGTTATGTGCTTTTACCTAACTCTGAAATACAGTTCCATATATTTGCAGACGCGTCAGAGGTTGCATATGGTGCCTGTATTTACGCTCGTTGTGAGGACCAGCAGGCACAGGTACGAGTGACTCTGCTCGCGTCGAAATCTCGGGTGGCTCCACTGAAACGTGTTACGTTACCGAGATTGGAGCTTTGCGCAGCCGTGCTAGCAGTACATCTGCATCATCGTGTTCGACGGGCGATGAAAATCGATGCGACCGAATCGGTTTTCTGGTCGGATTCAACTGTGACGCTAAACTGGATTGCGTCTCCACCCAACACCTGGAAAACATTCGTGGCGAATCGTGTTGCTGAGATCCAGAATTATTCGCATCCCCGACAATGGAAGCACATTCCCGGTACATCGAATCCTGCAGACCTGGTGTCCCGAGGGATGTCCGCAGCTGAGATGCTGAAAAGTTCGATGTGGCGTTGTGGTCCCGATTGGTTGGCTTTACCTGCCTCTAACTGGCCTATTTCGAATCCATCACTGGCTACTGAAACGGATATGGAAACTCGTCAGGTGAGTGCTGCAGTCGCCAATATACATACCATTCACCCTTGGTTCAATTTGTCGTCGTCATATACCAAATTGTTACGCATAATCGCATACTGCACACGTTTTATACACAACACAAAACACAAGATACGTACGCAACCGTCAGCACCGTTTACCTCCGCTGCATTGTCGATTACACCCAAGTTCATCGAAGCAGCGAAAATCGTACTATGCAAACTGGCGCAGCAAGACGAGTTTTCATCGGAAATCCGACTACTGAAAATAGGAGAAACCGTGGGAAAACACTCACCTCTAAGACGGTTGAATCCATTTCTCGACGAAGAAGGAATAGTACGAGTGGGAGGGCGTTTGAAGCTTGCACAGCTTCCTTACCAGTCTAAGCATCCCATCGTGCTCCCCAAGAACCATAAGCTAGCTCATCTCATCGCAGTCCACTACCACGAAAAGCTTATGCATGGCGGGGGAAGACTATTGCTTTCCCAGATACGAGAGGAGTATTGGCCACTCGACGGACGACGTCTAGTGAAAGGAATAGTAAGGAATTGTTTTCGTTGCATACGACAAGATCCGTCGCTTACGCAACAACAAACGGGACAACTCCCGTACCAACGCATCACCCCAAGCCGGCCGTTCTCCGTAACCGGAGTGGACTACGCCGGGCCGTTTTACCTCAAACCAACACACAAGAGAGCTGCTGCCACTAAATGTTACTTGTGTGTGTTCGTGTGCTTTTCAACCAAGGCGGTTCACCTGGAGCTGGTTGGCGATCTCACCACTGCAGGATTCTTGGCCGCTTTGCATCGGTTTACATCCCGGCGCGGATTACCATCTGATATACACTCGGATAATGGGAAAAACTTTGAGGGTGCAGCACACGAACTTAATGAACTGTTTGAATTGTTTCAGAACGATCAGCTACAAAACGTCATCGCATCCAAATGTTCCGACTTGGGTATCACTTGGCACTTTACCCCACCTAAGGCCCCACATTTCGGTGGATTGTGGGAAGCCGCGGTAAAGACGGCCAAACGACATCTCTATCGGCACCTAGGCAGTTCGAGGCTGTCGTATGAAGGGTACTGCACCATTCTGCAGCAGATAGAAGCGGCAATGAACTCGCGTCCTTTGTTGCCGCTGACGGATGACCCGAATGATCTGGCGGCGCTTACTCCTGCGCACTTCCTTATTGGCACGTCGATGCATGCGGTGCCTGTTCCCGACTACACCCGCTTGAAGGCCTACACGTTAGACGAATTGCAGAGCTGGCAATTGCTTGTTCAACGCTTCTGGAAGCATTGGGCAACAGAATATCTGCAGGAGATGCAGAAGGATAACAAGGTGGTGAATCGTAGTGAGATAGTACCTGGCAGACTGGTCATCCTAGTGGACGATTCGCTTCCCATCACCCGATGGCCCCTCGCACGCATTGTCGAAATACATCCCGGAGAGGATCAGCTTACGCGTGTAGTGAAGCTGAAAACGGCGAAAGGTATAATTACGCGTCCAGTAACTAAAATTTGTCTGTTACCTGTTGCGAAGCCGTCTGCTTAGTAGCACGTGTAACTTGTTTTGTTTTCTTTATGACGTTCTGTCATGGGGGGGAGTATGTTGACGCGTAGACGTCAAGAGGGCCATTTGACGAAAGCTAGTTTCGTCAAGTGAGTAGTGAGAAAATAGTGAGTAGTGAGATGGTCTCTCACGATAGGAACACTCATGAAAAAACTTATAAATAGGGCTAGAAAAATGGAATAAATCCTCTTACATTTTGGAACCTCGAAAAACTACAACCTGTTTGGTAAATATCGCAACAAAAAATCGATCCGAAATTTCGCGAAGCTGTTCAAATGGTTATATACTAGTGATGAGAAGAACAGCTACAGAGCTGCAAACTCGGGGAAAATTCTGAACCAATAACTGCAGAGACGACTCCGGACGAGACTCCGAACAAACGGCTCGGGTAACGTCTTCGACTCCAATTTAAAACCACATACTACTACGAATTCTATACAATACAAAATATACTAAATAAAATATATCATTCTATACGAATACAAAACTACGAATTCTTCAAACTTTTGTGTCTGTATATAGTATTGTTGAATATAAATAACTCATAAAAGTTAGAGCTTTTGCTGGGATCGGCCATCAGTTGTACTAGAAATAGCATATCACATGAAATTTCATAAGAAAGATAAAATTTAATACCATAAGATATTAAAGTTAGTAGCTATAAGACAGTAGTAGTACCATAAGACAGTTAGTAGCTATAACAGTAGCAGAGACTACAGTCGAAGTCGACTTCGGAGCCGTCGGTGCACTTCGAAACGCTGTTATACACATTACGCACCGAATTACGTTGGTGACTTTCACCGGTATTTATATTTGGTATCAGAATGCAGATACCGAAAAAGTATAGCTTCTAATTGTTAACCAGATAACGTGCAATAAATTATTAACAAAAGAAGCTTTTCTTGATTTTTCTACGAATAAAAAAAAAGAATGTAAGAAAATTCAAAAACTCAAATATTATTATTGCACAGTTGTACAATTTACAATTTCATCGTAAAGAAGCCTAAGTAAATGTTTTTTCTTGGATACTCAAAATATTAAAAGCTTGAAAGAAAATTAGGTTTGTATTAATTAATGTTGCAATCAAAAGGAAAGAAATTTGAAATAAAACGTTCAAAAGTCAAATGAAAGAGAATCCGACCGCAAAACTAAGCTGTTGCGAACCGCACTTAGTTGACTCTACAATTGTAAGCCGTCCTGTGTTATAATGACCGCTATATGTAGTTTTATTTCTGTTGCTTTGTTGAGTTTGTTTATATTGATATATTTCATTGTCAGTATTTTTTTTATTTTTAATAATAAATAATTCGTTAGTAATAGTGGTGATGTATGTGTTAAATGTTCCACACAGATTCCACACGACAGGACCTGATATCCAATCACATCCAGACCGTCCTCCCGTAGCAAAAATTGACTATCCGGCTACGTGGTAAAAATATGTCTAGTCTAGGCAATTTATGGACGCCATGGTTAGAGGTAGTTAAGAAAACCAGAAGAAGAATAAGCATTTTGTGCTTAAGCATTTTGTGTGATATTAGAATTATATCCTCGTCTTCATTTTTGTTGCACTGCAATCTCTGAGTTTTTGAACTACCATTTCAGGGTTCCTGGATTTGTATTTTCATGTAGTTGAATGATCCGTCGGCAGGACACACCATTAGAATTACAATTAAGTAGAAAGTAAATAAAATGGCGCTTACGGTCTTGTGTCTCTATGTTTTGTCTAACATGTACAACAGGAACATCTAGACTGGTATCAGTCCAATACAATCAATAACGGGTTGTAACAATTACTACTAACGCGACATTAAAATGGGAGAAGCTATAGATGCTTCGGAGCATCTGAAACCGATAATCACACGAAAAAAAAATTTACAAATACTATTAAATAAAAGTTTAAGTATAAATTAAAGAGTACATTCCGCGACGTATGGTTAAAGAATATTGGTTTTCAAGGGTAATGTTTTGGAAATGCAGAGGAATCGAATAACGAATAATTTCAACACACAATTCTCAACACTCATTCCAATCAATCGCTATATTTTCTCCTCTTACTAGCCTTTGAGTCGATCTGTTTTGCCATTTCTCTGAAAATTGAATGGATTTTCAACCTAAATCAACAAACCAGTATGACACGGTAATTGATCTCATCAGCATGTGCTTTGTGGTTCCAAATACCGGTGCAGGCAAAAATCTTTACGCTTCATCTGGTCCGCTGTCTGGCTGAGGCACGGGTACGGGACAAATTGAAGCAAATATTAGCATAATTCCTTTCACAAGCCCAAAACCGAACGGTGCCGAAACGGAACAACACACTGTCGGTGCGTGCCGACGTGCAGTGAGTTTTCGATTATTTTTGCACCAGTAACGGCATTGCTTTCCACACCGGCTTCTACCGTTTACGACATGGGATTAGGATTTTTGTTTGGTTTGGAAAAATGGTTAATCCCATTCCGGATCATTTCACCGGCTAACGAAAGTGAGACCACCGAAGGTTTGGTGGAGAGGTGTGAAATGGTTTTGATGTTGAAATTCCGTCAATCGATGCACTTTCGGTAACGTTTCCAGTGCCAGCCGATGGACGGATTCTACAGGCTTTTAAGTCTTTCCGAATCTACCATCAGAAATGAATGAATGTCCTCTCCGAGGACCATTTTACCGCACCGTTCCGGTATTAGGTGAAGATGAAAGAATCTCAAAAGCCAACAGAAGAAGGATCACAGAAGTTAGTAGGATTATCGGGTGGCAATGTAATGTTAATTAACTCACCTTACCGTTACGCTGCATTAGTTACGGATTTTGACTCCCTCAAGCACCAACCGTAGATAATCCGTGACGAATGACGGGCACAACTCAATTCCATCGCTATGAAGCCTGGCGCAACGCGTCTATACGAGACATTCATTTATGGTTGGTTGGAAAACAATCGACGGAATGTGTGTCCAAGCGAGACAAACTTTCAACAAACTATGGCTATCACATAATCCATGGCACGGATACCAACTCGAAAGGTGCAAACCGTACTCCAAACCGTACCGCTGCGGCTTGTCCTACGCAATAGAAATGGTTCGGGGTGTTTGTTGGCCGAACTGTTCCTTAGGGTATCATTTAAGGATAATAAATGTAATGAACGATGAAAACTCAACCAAACCGTACCGATCAATTCGGACCGTCGGACCGTTGCGTTCAAGATGCGGTTTCCGATGATCGTAAGGATGCAGCATCTGTAAGGAGCGAAAGAATGCCAAACGTAGCTGCAGCAGACAAGCCCATCCAGCACGAGAGGTGCTGAGATGGAATGGCACGAAGTGTAATAAATAGGTATACCCACTGTGAAGGACGCATCATCGGTGATGATGCTTACGGTCGATCATTGTCCTTGGTGGAAGGTAGCTTCGGTTGTTGGAATGATAAAAAGCCAACCCTACACAGAAAGGACACGATGGAAGTAAAAGGCAATATTGTGTGCGAAACGAAAGTCAGCGTCAGACAGTCTGGCATTTGAAATAAATCCTGACGTTTACCTTTTTGCGCCTCGATGGAAAAACGGTGGGTGAATCGTTAATATTTTTCCAGGAATTCCAGACTGCAGTCACGAACGCTTAAATGTCACCGGGCAATAATGCTATCGTTTGAATGGGATGTAACAGGCAGCAGCAGCAGCCGCAAGTTTCAAGCGCAATGCAAGTAGAGAATTTGATGGAAAAGAGAAAGAGATTTTTCTTGCAGTAAAAGGATTTTCTCAAGTGGCACTCGGTGGACAATGAGCAAATTGGTTAAATTAACTGTGTTTTCACGCGGAATTAACTTTACTGTTGGAAATTTCTGTTACTGTTGCGAATGGAAGAGAAACATAAACTATGCTTGTGGCTTTTTGCTGGCATTTTCTGTCGGTTGGTGAATATTTGAACATTGCTGATCGCATTGCATTTTTAATAAAGTAACCATGTTTTCACATTAAGGAATATACATTGTTTTTTGTTTTACACTGTTTATTGTTTATAAATTCAACTAAAAGTTATTACTGAACCTAGGATACCCGGAATAAGGCTAAAATAAGTGGAGGAAATGCCTTGTAATTATTATACGCACTTCAACCCAATTTAGAGCTGAAATTACGACGAAAATAAATAAATAAAAATAAAACTTATTACTAACGCAAGTTATTGAAACATTAAGTAACTGATTTACTTTAAAGATCTTTTATGATCCAGTCGGTAAGATATGGAACCAAGTAAAACGAATTGTTGCATAGCTTGAAAACAGAAGTAGTTTTGGATTGTTTCTAATGTTTTAAAACCATGTAAATATTTCATATTCATGTGTTTTACGACGATTTTGACACGAAAGGACCGTGTATCAAATTAAATGCGGATCATATCGGGGTCGTTAAACCAAAAAGAAGAAGAATTGAATTAATTAAAAATACGTAAGAAATATTTCATTCAACAGTACTGCTGTTTAAATAAAAATTAACCAAACAAACAACTCTTATTGCTTTGGTTAAAAAATCAGATAAAAATATGTTACCAATATCACAGTAAGTTATCTCCTTTAATTTGAGTCAGTCTTGTTTGTTTAATGTTAATTTATTCGAAGGTCCGAAGCACTTCAAGCTAAAATTTTGTAAGATTTTTTGTAAGTACAAATTAAAAGAATGTTTGTTTTTTATTCTATGTTTCTCAGCCATTTACTAAAAAATAATAACTTTATAAAGTCATCTGGTAATTGATCTGCGCTACAGCGTTTTGTGGCACGAAAAGCAAGAAAGCAGCCTGATCGTCCAATGGACCATTTTTTATAGTCACTTAATGTTAGAAAGCTGCTCAGCATGATTTTAAGTACCATGTAAACGGGGAACCACATCAAAGCCGCATGTACGGCAGTGACATGCAATACTTGTCACCTTCGGCTAATCGGCATGCAGCAAACAAACACCTTTCGTACAATAGGTTACACCCTCGACTGAGGGCTATGTTACCTACCGAAACTCATCAGCGGCTTGCAGAGTTATGAAGATGTTGTCCATAAACATCACTTCAGAAGAGTCCACCCGAAAGGTTGCTATACGGCGTGCCGTCTCCCAAAAATAGGCGGTTTCAATGGGCTACCTTATACAGTTCTTTGTCGAATACAGCATTCAGTGCACCCAAATGACGTTGCCTTTTGGAAAAGGGCGTCCTTTTGTTGCAGCTTGTGACGAAGACAAAAGCTCGAAGCGCTACAACAAACGAAAATTGCCGACATGTCGGCAACACGATAAAGCCGTCAAGAATGCAGAGCAAAAGCGTAAAGTTAGTTTTAGCAAAATACCTAGCTTCAGTTTCTGATTTCGCTTCTATTCGATCTCGGTGACAGTTTGCCGAAAAAAGGGAAAAAGCGGTAAACGGCGGTGGCACAAAGCGGTACCCACAACAACAGCGGCGAACAATTCAAAGGGATGTCGGCTAAAAGTCACGTGAAATGTGAGCGAAATATGTAGGTGCAAAAAGGTACTACTCCTTCTGGTATAACGCGTGATAAAGGTGCCTGATCATCATAAGTATTATTGGCACTGAACATTAGAGTGAGTGTGTGTGCGTTTGTGTCTTTGTCGTGAAAAAGCTACTGTTAATTTTTCCAGCACTTCAAGCATTTGAACCTACTAAGCCACACGACGCACCATCTTAAAATGTGTCCAAAAATTATTATACGTGTAACACAATGGTGGATCGACAAAATTCGGTAGTCACCGCCCCCAAGACTTGATACTATTGATCTTGTTTGATTTGTCCCTCAATCGAGCAGATACCATTGCAAGATCCATTTAATAAGATGATGACCTTTGGTAGATCGAGCCCTCGTACAATAACAGAAACCCAAAGAAGGATTATGCATTGATCTCTTTCATTTAGAACCCTTTTGTGCCCTTAGACGCATGGCAAATGTTTTGTTTGCCAAGGGTCCTGTAAATCGATTTAAGTACTTTCATGCGCCGTAGCATTATCAACATCACCAATAGTTGACCCTTTTCAACTCTTTACTTTTGCTAATCGGTGCAAGCCGATCGATCATAGCTTGTCTGCGAGTGTAAAATGTTAACATGCCCTTTGGACGAAATGATGCACGTGCTTTAAAATTGAATTTGTAATCGTGTCATGTTTGTCATATTGGATGTGTCATATCAACGATAGTCTTGCATGATCGATCATTTTAAAGTTATCCATTTTTTGCTGTGTTTCTGAGGTTATCAACACTAATTGGAATCATTAAGTGCAAGTAAAATAGCCCATGGAAATTAGAAAGCATGGAAAATTATTGGTAACTCATTGAATTAGTTTAACAAAAAGTTTCTTAGAATACAAGAAAAGAATTACCATCGCTGTCCGTATTTCGATTTCATAAATCATATTATATTGGATAACAAAATAATTCATTAAAATCTTCCCCGTATATGTATGCCTGTATTTGTAACTCTCCTTGATTTTATTAACCTGGGTTTAGCTGGGTGGTTTCTATAATTAAATTTTTACTATAATTTTTTTCTAATTTTTCATAACTGAGAACATAATTAAATTGTTTCGAAGAAAATTGAAACAACATAAGAAAATTGAATTGAGAAGGAAAGTTAGTCGTGGGAGAATTTCAAACACTAAAACTTAGTCAGTAATGAAAATGGATTAAAACTAGTGATAAATGCTTGGAGGACTCCTTCCAATAAGAATACGCGTGCTCCTTATCAAATTGTAAAGATTCCTCCGTTTATTATCATTCTACTCCAGCATTATCTATTTTATACCTCAAATCAGACCAGATCTCCATCCTTAAGGTGACCTGCTGTCGAAATAAGGATGGATTTTGAGTTATTAAACGATCAGTTCAATGAAAGGCTGCACTTACAGATGATATCCAGCCACCGACGGAATTATAGCCGAATTGAGCGAGAATGGAAGTGCAGCACTAGAACAAGAACTGCATCAAATTATTACTAAGGTATGGGATAGTGTATCAATGCCTTGTGGTTGAAATTTTTGCATCATTCACCGGATGTATAAGAAGAAAGCCAAGCTAGAATGGAGCAATTACATGGGTATTACAGTGTTGAATACTGCCTACAAAATGTTGTCTCTGATACTCGACTCGACTCGACAAAGATCGACTTGGCCCATTCGTAGAAGAGGTAGTTGGAAACTATCAATGGGGATTCCGAAAAGGAAAATCAACCACTGCTCCAATATTCACCATGCGGCAAATATTGGAGAAGATGACGGAGTAACAGCTCCACTCCTTCTAAGTATCTCTTCGTAGATTTCAAGGCCACATATGACATACTACATAACCAAGATAAAACTGTACGACGCAATATGCTCTTTTGGAATATGTACCAACCAAGTTATCCAGACTTGTACGAATGACAATGACCAACGCAGCATGCCTGATGATAGTGGCTGGAAAACTCTCAGGACCTTCTGCTAACACCAAGGATCTGCCCCAGGACATCCGCGACTCAGAGCTGGAAAAATTCAAGAACCATCTTGTATGTATAAGTCAATCTAGATCTTGGCATAAGCTGATGACTTATACGGCATTGGATTACGGTTCTCCTACGAAACAGACGCCTACCAAAGGATTGAGCAGGTGCAAAAAACCTCGGATTGGAGATTAACGTGGTAACTATAGTTCAAGTACTAACGTACGACTCTGAGACATGGAATGGACGTCTCTGAGACATGGTCTACGCCTCTGAGACATGAAAAACTGTCTTAGCCGCGTTCGAAAGGAAGATACCCAGAAACATTTTTAGCCCCGTATGTGTGGTAGGGCAATGGACAATGGAAGGGCTACAATGACGAGGTCTATGAGTTAATTCACTATTGTACAACACGGTAAATTCACTATCGTACAACAAATTAGACTCGCCAAGCACCGGTGGGATGGTCATGTCATTCGAATGGCGCTGGACAATCTATCCCGTAAAATCCTCTTAGCTCTTCCACATGGACAGAGGAGGCATGGCAGGTTAACAACACTAACTTTACATAATTCGTATATCTTAATGTTGTGAATAGGTAATAAGTAAGAAATCATCATCATTTACATCATCTCGTGCAGCTTCACAAAACGTTTAAGGCACGTCCTTTAAAATGATCACACAACCCTGTCATAATGTTGTTCCTGTCCCTTTAACTCTCCGCTACGTATTTCTATAATTCGCACGAGCTTGTGGTTAAGTCCGGGGTGGTCAACTACACAATTAGCCCATAAAAGCATAACGAAAATGAATAATTCTCGTACAATTTCTGTGACGGAATCACTGCAAACACCATTCAATCGCAAATTTCCCTCACAACACTACAGCACACACTTTTGCACATTTTCATCACACCATTTCTATTGAATAATTTGCTAAACTCAGCCATTCAGCTCTTTGCTACAATCAAATTCAAACTCTCTCACCAACGGGTGGTGTCATGGCTGTGCTCCCGTCACCGTACCGCAAACCCATTTGGCGTTTAACTCCTGCTGATGTTCCTGCTGTTTTCGTCGTGCTGTGTTTCCCTTTTCATTAAGCTGTCCCGGGGTCAAAATGCTATACCAAAACTATCGTAAGGAAACAGCAAGAATAGACGTATGTTGTGTAACTTTACCGAATGTGTGTTTGTGTCTATGTGATGCTCACTTCCGGTCACCAGGAAGGACGCGAAAGGACGTAATTTGTACCCATAATTTTCTTCCATTCATACAAACATTCTTCATGCACACTGGCTGGCTGTTGCCCTTTTCGTGGCACCCATTTTCTCACACCCTGCCAACCAGTTTCAGGTCAATCGGTTGGGATTTTTTTTGTAACTTCCAGTGGCATAAGTACATGGCGAAGATGAGTGAAACGGTTCAACAAAACCAACGGACATCCGCAAGAAGGAAATCAATTTCCACGGTGGGCGGTAAGTTTTGTGGTTTTTGTGGAAACAGTTCGCAATAGCTGTAGGTACAATGATGGTAAGTGAATCCCTGTAAATTGTAGGGTGCATGGCTTCGGAAAGGTTGGTTCGTGCCGTTTGAGCTTTATGATGGAAGTTAACAATGTAAAATAAATATGTCTACTCCCCCTGTGGCCTTGAGGGAGGGATGGGGGAGACTTGCTATTATTTATTTTAACTTTGCTAGCCGCCAGACATTTTGCTCCCTAAAGGACACTCCATTTAGCAGTTGCAACAGGTACTTAAAAGCTTTCCAAAAGGTTAGCGATGATACTGTGTGCTCTTTTGTTTTCGGTATGTTTTTTCCTAATCTTTTTCTTGCTCTCCTACACTTAGGAAGTGAGTTTGTTTCGCAAAGGGTAAGTTAAATAAATAACAAAGCAGCTACTCCCGACGATTAGCAACATCCCGATCCGTGATCTCACTGTGCTCAAGCACGGTTGACAGGGATTAGGGATAGCGAAGTACCATCGGCAAACCGGTACGGCCTACCTCGTACATCTTCCTGTAACGGATTTTTTTTACTGAGCGACGCACAGCTAAACCTCAAATCCGACATCCGACATGCTCGTACGCCAGGAAGCGCCTGGTGGACGGCATCCTCGCCAACGTCCGTTTGTTTGAGTGGAAAAGCGAAAGTGAACCGAACTGTGAGCAGTTCGGGTCCCGTGAGCGGCTACCGCTACTACTACTACTACTACTGCCCCAAGCCCGCTAGTGCGCAAACGCGTGGAAACCCCATCGGAAAGCCCGAACGTTCCCGCTCGTACTGCAGGCTCCAGGTTGTTTGCCGTAGCTTTCGCCGGGGTGGCATCCGACGATGACGACGACGGTGACGAGCTTTGCCTTTCACGAAACGCTTTTGCACCGTGACATCGTGAATCCCTTTTTAGGTTGGGGCCGACACCATCGGGTCGTCGGTTTTCAGTAGTCCAGCAGCGTTTGTGACTCGCGCTAACACGCTCGTCGCGTTGTCCGGCCTGGTCAGCGAGCGGTGGATAATCTTTTTTTGCCTTCCGGGGTAGTTGAGGGTTGTGGGCTGTTGCGGGGTGTGTATGTGCGTGTGTATGCATTCGTGACCACGCGCGCCTGTGTGTGTGTTTGTGCGCGTGTATGTGTGTGAGCGCGCGTTTGTATGTGCATCTCTTTGCGAAGGAGAGAGAAAGATAATAACAAAAGGCGAAAGTGGAAAAAAGGAAAATCGAGGAAAATCGAGGAAAATCCGCACTACCAACTGGAGCCCCATAGGGTTAAAGGTAAAGGTTGGTGTGTAGGTGCGAATTGGTGCTCACTGCAAGCTACATACTTGGCAAATTTGCCACCATGCGTATGTGTGTGCTGATGTTCCTTATGAGTGTGTGAATGTGTGTGTGTGTGTGGTGGGGTATTTGAGAAAACAAGTGAAGAAGCCCTTGGATAAATTGAAGCAGCAAAATTTGAACGAAAACCCTCTTTAACGCAAAAGCACAATAGTTCAAAGATTGGATTTGACGAGCTTTTGAAAATTCCGTCTACAATATGTCTCCTGTGCATAACTGTCTCCCGAACAGTTGTCCATTGTGGTATGGATTGTGTGTGTGCCTTACGGTGAAGTTCCGATTGAAAATATTATCGAAATACGTTCAATTTATAAAAGTAGAATGATTCTAGCTCCATTGTGATGCAAGTGGAAAATGTTTCGGAACGCTCCGTGTGTCCACCCGTCCACCGCCGTTCGGTGAATGAAGTATAAAACCACTAATCCGTATCTTTACATCGGTTCCGTACGTGCTTGTCCCTTTTGCCTATTGAACTAGTTTATCTTTTGTCATCCGCTTACATCATACGGGCAGCCGTACACAAGGGGTGTACACAAGGCGCCATTTGGGGTAGAAACATTCTTCCTCTTGGTGGGGTCAGCTGGAACCTGGTGGGTAACGTTCTTCCGTCGCTTGGTGGTCTTGTGGTTGTCCTCCTTTACATGTACATCCGCTACTGAACGGGGTATCCAAAATAGAAAATCAATGAATTTTCGTGCTGACTGACTCGTGGTTTTGCCCGAGCGAGTCATGATGAGCGCTCTCCTCCCTTGTACACTGAGACATTTGTTCTTGAAGCAAGAAGAATGCTTGCCTCTTACGGTGGAGCACAGATTTTTTGTGCGTACGTTTGTACGTACCCCGCAAAAAAAAGGACGAAGGGTGAAAGCGGCTTTCATTCCTTTTTGCTGCTGTACTCGCGTAGCTCAGCGTGAGTTCCATCTGTATTACGTGACGGCTTTCGGTTGGCGAGTGCCGCGAGAGCTCGCATTCCTGATTTAGAAATAGTATCCCCGGGTTGGGTAGAGGAGGAGCCCTGGAGGACAGACTGCTGGTCGTTTGTTTTGTGCTGGCGTTGGCGTTGGAAAGAAGCGACCAATACCTTAAACAGACTGGCTACTTTTGAATGGAACCCGAAATGTTCACGAGTGGCGCGACGAGGCGGCCAGAAGAAGCAGAAGAAGAAGAAGAAAAAACTCAGCGAAACGAAATCAGCGGACTAATGTGGATGCTAAGTGAGTGTACGTAGCCGAAATCGTTGCTTCGTTGCGGATTGGAACGATTTTCCCTACGTTTCGGGTACGATTTGTGTGCCCCCTACGTCACGCGGTTTGTAACGATTTTTCGCACATTCACACATAGGCATGCTACCCACCATTCCAGCAAGTAAAGGGGATGATGGGAAAATTATCAAAAGTCATGGATGTTTAATCGACTGTCAATTCTACGATACTACGGCACGTACTCTCGATTCCAGCTAGCTTGCCGATGGAAACGGACCGTAACTACAACTTTTTAAAATATTGTTCATTATTTGTTCTGTGTGTATTTGATGCCCTTTTCAAACAGCCGGAAATGTTCAATCAGCGATAGAATACCTGATTATATTATGGACTTACTTTGTGCCCCCCTTCCAAGTGGCTTTTAGTATCCTTTTTTTTGTTTGTCTCGCTGTTTCTCTCTCGGTTGAATCATTACGATGAATCACGTTATCCGATGGAAAGCAATACGATAAAAGTAATGGCAGTACCCAACACTTCCGGCAAAAAAAAACTTATACAAAACACACACGCCAGGCAAGGCAAAACGAGGAAAGGAACACAAATCGATAACCGTCCAAATGGCGCGGTGTCAATGAAAAACAGGACAGTAAAGAAAAGGCCCCACCATTGACATCATTGACCAGTGTTGCACCTCGTAGTGTGTACAGCCGCTCTTTTTGTCGGCAGCCCTTGAGCCATCACGGCACACGAACAGGGATCGCAACGGTGGATCGACTAGCGCCCGCCACCCGAGTAATAAAACACCTTAACGAGCAGGATCCCGGTCACAAGGCGGTAGGCCACCACCGGTGGTCGTGGTGCGTTTTAGATACGGGAACGTCAAATGCAATGGTTGCGGGATTTTTTGTTGTGCTTTTTTTTCTTGTCTTCTCTCCTTAGCAATGCTCATCATCCCAACTATCGATCGATGCTTAGTGTAGAGCACCAGAGCGGAAATTTCGCCTAAAGCGCGCTACGATAATTCTGTCCGTGTGTGTATGTGTGTGTGCTTTTGCCGACATTCCGGCAGCATAGAGAAGACAGCAGACAGCTTTTGGCAATTGTTATTTTTGTGGCGTTTGTACTTATATTTCCCATATTCTTCGTGATCTCTGCAGAAAACCGACATTTATTTTTGTCTCCCACTACTAAGCCACCCAGCTCGGAAATCATTGATTTTCATATTTTTGTAGGCAAAGTTCTGTTTGTACTAAAAATACTGTTGTTAGTCATCAGGAAAGGATAATCGATAATGCAAACTATTTTTTTTTGTTACTGTGTGTTAAATCGTGTAATGTATAAATATATTATTTTACTACGTTATAAGTGATAATGGTGTGTTAAAGTGTGGCAAGCAGCAAAATTTAGTACAACGTCCCTATAAATGGCACCAGTTAACATAAACGAAGTTACATAATTGTAGTGTCCCGGAACGAACTACTATTTAGGTGGACGGATTACAAGTAACAAGAGCACTGGTGACATAAACGTTTGGTGGATACGCCGGTACGGTAAAAATAGCAGGTCACAAACACACTGGAACTAGGGGAACTGGTAGAAATAGAACCATACTTGTGAGTGTGTGATTGTATGGTATTAGTTGTCAGGGCATTGGATTTCTATCGACCTTTAGAATCATGTGTGTGTGTGTTGTGTATGGCAAACCCCCACCGGCAGATGCTAATCGTGGCTAGGTGTTTCCATGCATCGCTCTTACCTCTGAAGGACTTCATTCTTGAGAGCCATTTTCATATGCCCACGCTGACAGAGTGCCACACGTGATGCGATTTCACCGCGCATTAATAAGTAATTTTCCTAATGAAGCCACTACATTCATTGCATTAGCTGCTGTGAAAACATCCCCCCAGCCCATCCAACTCAAAAAAAGGGGGAGAACAAAATGCCCCAGGGAATCGTGGATTACATCTCGTAAATATTTGAACAAATAATGAAACAACACAACAACAATGTTAGTTGTGAAACAATCTTCAGCTTCGGGATTCAGGCTGTAGGATGGACTGCCTGCCCTACGCTCTATTGAATTACTGCGTAGCAAAAATGGGGTTTGGGTGGAAAAACTAAACTAAACGTTGGAGACTCTGGCACGGTGCTTGCTCATGGTTGGCTCTCAGGTTGGCTTTTAGTGTCTGTGCAAATTGAGTTCTATAAATCTACTGCAAATCCCATCGCTCAAAGACACACGATAGTACCTTTGACATTCACCCTTCTAGCTGCACAACAATCACGTTTATTAAGCAATGTTTATTCATAAAACACACTTTGCTCTAATCACATTAGTATCTTACTTATCGAGCCTGGAAAGATCAGCACTAGCTGCAACACGTAAATCCACGTAAATGAAATTATTGTCCAAAGTGTCTACAAGGCACAGTGTAAATGGAGCTTTCCTTCGTGCAATGTCCTTCGTGTATGTTGTATCAGCTGGCCAAGCTACAAAGGCACGTAAGCACAAATGTCATTACTGGAACCGTTTTGCCTTAGTAGTATCAGCTCCGTACTTGTGGCAAACTTGTGACCAGCACTGGATACGCATCAACGCCAACGGGGAAGTGTAACGTCATGCAAAGCGGCTGTTACACCGCAAAAAAAACGATGAAAATGTAAATCGGCAACAGAACAACATGATGTACACATCCGCCCTTTCATGCTAAGTGTTTGCTTCCCCCACCATTTCACACGGTGTCTCCCTCCGATCTGATACCAATTCACGCCTATCGAGAAAGGGAGTTGGAGCTTTTATCTCCTGACGCCGACGATGGCGAGAATGGGCAGTGAATGAAGTTTGGCAAAAAAAAAAAAAAAACAAAGCTTCTCTTTTTTCTTGCTGCTCACGTGAGCAGTATCGCCCGCGTGAAACGCGTCGATTTGCCTTTCGACACCGGAACTAGCAGCGATGCGTATAGGAAAGGACGACAAACAAAAAGTGCGTGTTGTGTGTTAACTTTTGCAATCGTTGAACACAAAGGAAGCACAGGAAAATTCATTGTGAATAGAACAAAAAAACACAGATGGAAAATCAAATCATTTCCCTGCTGCTGGTTCGGTGCAGATTCCAAGCAGCACGTTTCCAACCGGTCCACGACACATTCCGTATTCAGTTGGTGATGCATGCAGCACGCTCGGGCTCGGGTCGGTTAGGTGTCCTTGCCTGAAGGTGGTGTGAAGAACAAATAAAGCAATTATTAAACCATCGTCCTACGGTTTCTAGCAACTTGAAGAGCAACACTCACTTCAAACAACGAAGGTCATTTCGCGAACTGTACGCAAAGTTCAAGTTATCACCTGCTGGTGTGAAAGCTTCAGCTTCCTGTCCAGTGCAAGGCTTTTGAGTTTTGAAATTTATTATTCATCACAGCGTAATTGAAAAGCTGGCTGCATTGAGTGGTTGTAATGTATTGCTGGGGTTACACGGTGGGATCCCAGCTGGAGATTTACATAAAATGGCTGTCATGCAAAAAATGCGGCTTTTCAACTGTAGAACTGTAGAAGCTATTAATAACGCGGTTTTTGTGTTTTAAACTAAATTATGTCCATCCACTTTCTTTAGCATAAAGTAATAAAAAACGAAAAAAAAATCTCTAAAAGGATACGAAGCCATCGCGACCCGTTGACCTAGAACGATGGAAAGCATAATTGAAAAATAAATCGTCCTGATTGTAAAACTGAAGTCATGGAAATCGATGTGAAAGCCCATCCTGAATCCGTCGTTGAATTGATGATTGGTTCGAGTTGAGCTGAAACTCTTATCGTTGTGCTACAGCTCTCCTTGTGTGACGGTAGCTCTCCTGCCAAATGATTGCCCGGGACAAGAATGATAATAATACCAGGCCCCAACCAAAGCCCCAATTTGCACAAATTCCTTTCCTTATCGGAATAGAACCAGCTAGTAAAATGATGATTCGGCTGGATGATTCAAACTCTACACAATTGTAAGAATTGCAAATGGGACAATTTATATTCGAATGCAGTTTGAAATTTACATTTTCCACGAGTTTGTACCAACTGGTGCATTTGCTAAAATAATAATGATGTTCGAAAACTTTCTACACATACATACACTTATCAATGATCGAAAAATCTCTTAAACCGTTGAAGGGAAATTGATGCTCGCGTAACAATGATATCAACCCCAATAGATATGCTCTTGAATCGTATAACTCCCATCGCTACGTGTAACGCTATACTCGATCGTTGCTTCCTCAATTCTTTTATCCTACTTTTACAAACATCATTTACCAGGCACACTGTTCATTTCCGCATCAACCTTGTACATTCACCGGCAGCGGTGGCATCTTTCCGCGCTCACAGCTACCAAGTGATAGATGCGAATTAGTAGACAGCGAGGGACAAACATTAACTGGAACTCTGCGGGTATAGAGCTTTGCTCGCTAAACTATCCTTCGGGGAGAGGTTTGGAACGTTTATTCAAAGGTTTAATGAAATCAACTCGAGTACCTACCATCATCGAACGAACGAATGAACGAACGAATGAGCGAACAGAACGAACGAATGGAAGATTGAATTGGACAACCGGATGGACGGAGCTGGATGGTAGAAGCTTTTTTCTTCGCTAAACACTTTTTCTTCGTTGGTGCACACGCTTTCCTTTTCATGCCATTTTTATCCCGGGGAAAATCAATGGTATTGTGAAGATGCCACTTCGTTTGACAGTGATAGCTGCTGTGCAGTTTTCCGCGCGCTCGGGGAGAATAAAGCACATTATTGTATAGAGCGAACGCCACTAGATGTCATGCTAATGCGTGTTTGATGATTATTATTTCGCTTAACATTATTCCACCTCTTCCCTATCTATCTTTTGACCCACGCATCACGCCAACGTCAAGCAGCGAGGATAAAGAGCAACCATCATCACCACCATCCGCAGTAGCACCATTACGTTTCCGCCCACCGTCAGCTAACCATCCAAGAGTTGCGATGGCCATCGGTATGGCAGGACGGCGGCACACCCGGCGTGGTCGCTATTGGCACATGGGCATCGTATTCCTGGTGTATTCCAGCTTCCACGCGTACTCGGCCTCGATCGGCGGTGGTAGTGAAGAGAAGGGAGGTTACGATCTGGGCAATCTCGATTTGTCCAACATAACGCCGAATCCGGCCTTCTTCGCTACCTCCGCATCATCCTCGGGGGAAACATCCGGAGAAAGTGATACGACCGCACCAGATGAAGCAGGTCCGACGGAGGAAACGAAACCGGCACCCGGTCGGGCACACCACGGCCATCCAACGTGGAGACCGAAGCGCGAAAACTGTACACCACCGGCGATCGAGCAGTTCCCGCAACCACTGATGGGACCGAACGTGAGGAAACATGGCGGTCTGATCATACACGTGCTGGTGGCCATTTTTACCTTCCTCGGGCTGGCAATCGTGTGTGACGATTACTTTGTGTCGAGTCTGGACAGAATATGCGAAGGTAGGGTTCGGTAGCTTGAAATTCAAAGCCATCTTTCATCAATGATCAGAAGATCATTAGGAGCTTCTAAAGAATGTCTGCATTATTTGCTTTACAATTTTTGATTTCCCTTTACGTATTTTTAGAATTAAAACTCTCCCCTGATGTTGCGGGAGCTACGTTTATGGCTGCTGGAAGCTCTGCACCCGAGTTGGCAACCGTCATTATTGGGGTATTCTTCGCCAAAGATGACATCGGCATCAGTGGTGTGATTGGATCTGCCGTTTTCAACATCATGTTCGTGATATCAGTCTGTGCACTCTGTTCCGGCACCGTTCTCCAACTAAACTGGTGGCCGCTGGTACGAGATTGTGCGTTCTACACCATTTCCATACTCGTGATGTTAATCGTTATCTTCAACGATGTTATCTCGTGGATCGAGTCATTGATCATGCTGCTCTTCTATGTCGTATACTGTGTCGCACTGCACTTTAACACCCCGCTTGAGAAATGGGCCCACTCCTGGAACTTGCCCATCAAGCTACCAACGAAGGAGGAACAGTCGGCCCTGGTCACCTACAAGAATCTACCCGAAACGACCTACACACAGGGTCAGCAGCCAGGGCAAGAGCAACCAGCGCAACAGCAACCACCACCCGATCAACCGCCGGCCGTCGATCAGGGCTACGCAGCGTACATGGATCCTAATGCTAGCTGGGATCCTAATGCGGCTTGGGGTGAACCAACGCCTGCAGTGACAAACTCGGCTGTAGCAAACGTTAACGACGCGTGGAATAGTGGCAGCGGTCAGCAGAATTACGCCTACGAAGATCAATACGGGCAGGAGAGTCAGAAGCCGCCGCAGCAGCAGCAGCAACAGCAGGTCGTTCAGCAAACTGCCGTACCGGCACCTGCACCAGGTGAAGATTACTACAAACCAAAGGAACCACGGCCACAAGATTCGCACAACCCGCTCGAGAAACCCGTCGACGGAGGCATACTGGCGCAGGTGTCGTGGGCGATCGTGTACCCGATCCACTATACCGCACGGCTAACCATGCCGGACTGTAAAACGGAGAAGTATAAAAATTGGTATCCCTTCACCTTCCTCATCTCGATGATCTGGATCTCGTTCTACTCGTACTTCATGGTGTGGATGATAACGATCATCGGTTCGACCCTCGGCATCCCTGATACCGTCATGGGACTAACGTTCGTGGCAGCGGGTGTATCCGTCCCGGATGCGCTTAGTTCCATTGCGGTGATCAAGGAGGGGTACGGCGACATGGCTGTCTCCAACGCCGTTGGGTCGAACGTGTTCGATATACTCATCTGCCTCGGACTGCCGTGGTTCATCCAGACTGCGATCATCAAGCCGGGCTCGCACGTTAACGTCATTTCCAAGGGGCTCACCTACTCGACGCTTTCGTTGCTCTCGACGGTACTGTTTTTGCTGTTCGCGACGCATCTCAACGGCTGGAAGCTGGACAAGCGTCTCGGCATCGTGCTGATGTTCTGGTACCTGCTCTTCATCACCGTCGCTTCCCTGTACGAGCTGAACTTCTTCGGTCAGCTCAATCCTCCCGAGTGTCCGAGTAAGTATCTGCCAGGGATCTTCCGGTTTTGCACCATTGAAAATGGCTCTGTATTGCCGTTATTATTTTTTTTTGCAGGTGTCTACTAAAGCGGGTACCAGTTACATCCAAAAAACCTCCATCGCATATGTCCCTCTTTATCTTCCGCTTGTGTATTTCTTCCGTAAAGAGCAGCGACGCATCGCAACACACGAACCACGGCAGCAATAACTGTTACCATTTCCAAACACATCCTTAACCGTTATTCGATGCACCATTCTTCCATTTACCCCGCTTAATACGTTAGCGTTATTCGATCGTTAGCGATCGTTACACCCATTTTGTTTTTCTTCATTTCTTAACACTTCACGGAAATGTTCAAAATATCGAATGTCTTCGGTTTAGCTTTAGAAAAGACACACACACACATCCTTAGTGACTGTGTACCGAAACTTTTAGTACACCCCCGGGGGGAAGTTGCTTGCCTTCTTTTCTGTTTTTGTTAACCGTTATGATAGCAAACTAGCTGAACAACCACAGAGAAAGGTTTAGCATACAATGTAAAAATTAGCCTTGCTTTAGATTTTACCCACACACACACACACAAACCGTTAAACCGTTCGTTTGCTTGATCTCGTTTACTAACCATCATCACCACTAATGTAGCCGAAAGTTTTGCACCAACGCGCATAGTGAAACAAGTGTTAAGATTTTTGTTTTCATTTCACATTAACGCTACAACAATTGCGCAAACGAAAGTCTTCTGCAAAACAACAAAAAACGCATCATTTCAACACAAGGTTAAGCACTAGGACCAAACATAAAATGACAAATATTGAACAACATACGTTCCAAGCTAATTATCATACTTCACGTATTTCACATCACATGCGTTTATCAAAATTGTGATCAGCAGCATTGGTTGCCATTGTTGTTTACGTTTGCGCAATACCGTATCCCATCGATCGTTTCCCTAAGACGAAATTGTGCATTCCATCAGTCGCATACACATTTGCATAACACTAAATAAATTTAACAACAAAAAAACACTAGTATTACTGGCACCCGCGCGCTCGTGTGTGTGTGTGCGCGCGCACGAGAAGAAAAAGAGAGAAAAGGAAGATGTGTCGTGTTAGGTGTAAATACACTAAATTCCCTCGCCATTAACAAATGCGATCAAATGTAAAGAACACAACAACAACAAAAAAACAAAAGAACTAATAAGCAAACAAAGGTATTGTAAAATTAGCAAGCATCAAGCTCTGTATAAACACGGCATCATAGCAATCTAGGTGCGTGCTAAATTAAAGAAACAAGAAAAAATCAACAAACTCGAAACCTACACCTAGCTATGTCTATTCTCAAATTGTGTGTCCTTGTTCCGTTGATTTTGTTGCTAGAACTGCAGTCGTGTACCATCATCATCTGCTAATGCGTACAGATGCTTTAACTAAGCTGCGCCTTCCTCATCCTATACATTATGTGAGGTACATCACTATTTAACGGTCCTACTCCCTATGAACGAATAAGTATTAGAGACAATATATACATACTACATATATTTATCATAACAAAACGATAAGGGCAAACGAAGCGCAATGCAAAGCTAGAGAGAAACAATGGAGAAGCAAAAACAAAGTAAACACACACACACACACATGTGCATCCCACTGTTACTGTTCTTCGTTAGGCGCGTAGCCATCTGTTGGCCAGTTTTAGTGCAATGCAATTTCCTCCGACACACCGCTCGTGGGCTAGTAGATTTCAGCTAAACGTACTAACACGCCTGTATTCGAACGGCTGGGAAATTCCGGTCTCAATGGACACTGATGGCATGGCAGACGACTGGCGACGTTTATGCGACGATAACGTTATTTACATATTAATTCATATATACATATATTAGGATAAACAATCGCTGTCGCAGAAACGAACCGGTTATAGTACACACATACCTTACTCCTGATCTGTCCTTCGCGTACTTCCAGGTATATTTATTACAACGTGAGCCAATTAACTTCTTTTGCGGTACTACTACAACGTTAAAAGGGCTTGGTTTGCCATTTTTGGCTTTCCTTGACTTCATCCACCTACAAGTATTATTGCTAGCATGTTATTGAAACAATTTCTTTCCCTAGCAATAATTTAATTGTTGATTAATTGTTGGCAATCAATGCAATTTAATTTAACAACCTTTTTTACATTCCAAATGTGTTGCGCTTCGTAGCTACTACAGTCTGCAAAAAGTAAGGCGAAATCCTCAAAGCGTAAAACAAATTACGTACAGTATTTAATCACACGCATAATGTTGTTCTACAAAAGGGATAAAATACACCAATTCGTGTTAATTTGTTTGACAGTGTGTGAAACTTATGAAAACACGTTTTTAATATTAGGTAGAGGTTAATCTTTTAATTGGCACACCTCGTGGACAGGCGTGAAAGAATATATTGTTTTTTTCTGTTCTGTTGAATTGCTTATATCTAGTGGAAACGATTCGATAATAAGGACACATAATACAAGAGTACGTTCGATTTCATTCACAACCGATCATAAATTCACCACCGGAAAGGAGTACAACACAACAACAGTAACGCGTATGTTACAAATTCACCACGAAAAACACCACAGACAGTTGTGGAAAAAGCAACAGCATACAGAAACAAATTACACATACAGAAGAAAACCCGTTTTAGCTCCGCCTCTAGTTTTAACTTTTCCGTTTCCGTTTTTGTTCCATATCCTTTTCGCTTGTGTAGTGGTTCTGTTGTTTTTTTTTGTTCTTTTTCGTACACAAATTGCAAATCAAATCCAACGTAGATGCAATCGCACCGATGCACTCTCATATGCAAGCAATACATAGTTGAGCACACACGCGGCTTGTACCGTCGTGTTGGTACATGATCCCATGTGGAATCGAACCGTGTACCAGCCGTAGTAGATAGAGTTAGTCTACGTTCGGGACGGAAGGCTCATCTTCACGGGAAGTGCGCCATGATCATCAAAACCATACCGTCGAAGTGTGCTCCTTGGCTGGCTTTTGGAACAAAAAAAAAAACAAGTGTTGAATGAATTCTGCATCTGGCGCGTGCTGATGATCCACGCTGGACAGTGCACACAGCAATGATCAAATCGCAGAGGGTAGCCAACGAGCTCAATCCAATCCTGAAGTTGGGCTAGCCGCCCGTTAAACGGGTCACGGACACGAATAGTCGCAACCACCAAGGGTTTAGCCCGCTCACATCGTTATCACCCAGCCCGTTCGTAGTGTTAGCACCAGCACCATTTGGAGCACCGTAGTAAAGTTTTGAATGAAATGTTCACAATTATCAAACTAATGTGGTAAGAGCCCGTAAGGACGGAATTATACGCGTACCAAACTGAACGCGCAAATTGCATAGTTAGCACGTAGGAGACCGAATCCAGAACGCAAAACCACATTCTACATTCGAGTATCAAGCGTATATGTTTCAGATCGTGAAGGTCACCAACCAAACCAACCGCTTCTGGATGGCAAATGGGGAAGGGGGGGGTGGCCGATCGGGGTTGATCAAAACCTCGTGCGAACCCTTTATCACAACGTTCGTGCGATGCATCACAGTCTGATCGTCATAAGGATGCGGCCTTTGGAGAGACAGCATGGAAACTCAACGATCTTTTGTTGAACACCGCACATGGGTACACACTTTGGGCTATTTCCATCAGCGTGGACATAGAGTTGGGTGGCACCGTTCGAAACAACGAATCTCTTAAGTCAATTGAATGCCTCCCAATGGTCTGAAGGGAGGATAGAGCAAAGCATACAAATGTTAGTAGAAAAAAAAACTAAACAGACAAATTCTTGGAATGGAGTCTACTAGTTGTGTAGAACACGAGTTATCCGTGGATCCAGCATTTCATAAGTCTCCCCAAAGTTCGAAAAAACACATCTGTTAGGTATCGTACGGTCTACATGTTTCGTTACGGTTTACAGCTATGTTCTATAGATTTGGTTTAGTTCCATTAAATTAATACTTCCCTTTGGACTACAACAATCTTCCAAAAATTAAGTTTCCGTGGGGACAGGGGTGGACCATTTCGATTCATACGAGGTTCAGTGTACGTTAGACAAATAAGAGCAGACAATTTATTATCTAGAGGCAGCTAGCTAAAAATGTCAATCAATCAAATCCACTTACAGTCTAGATGTAAACGTTTGAGGAGATAGATAAACAAAAACTTTCCTGCGCATCGCAGAATCCACGCGAGAAGGAACGCAAGACTCTACTCTAGAACAAATGATCGAATGCACAATAAGCAACTAATATCCCTGCGTTGACTTTCTCTCTTAGTAAAACAATAACAAAATCCTTACCCCGATGTCTACCGTCTATATATTAGTCACGCTCACACGTACCACTTCTCCGAATATCCAATGCTGCGGAGATATAGTTATCATTTCATACAGAACTTGCTGGCAATACTTTTAGCATTGTGGTATAAGAAAGGACAAAGGCAAAGATACATAAAAGGACAGAAAGTGAACAATACAATTACAACCTCGTGTAACGAGCGAAGTACGCAAAGCAAATAGCCAATCGGGTTCGTTGCAGAAATGCATTACCAGCAACAACTAAGCTCGCAAATAAGAGGATTTCTGTAAAATCATCTATGTTATCACAAAATTCCTTTTTCATTCCAATGCTAACACCATCGTTGAATTATTGATGTCGACAACAACAACAACAACAGCTAGAACATGTACGAACCAGCATTCACAAGTACGAGCAAAACGAATAAAAGTGTTTGTTCAATGGATTCGACGATAAAGAAGTATGGGAATGGACAAAAATATAAAACTATAAAACCAAAACAAGTCTAAAACCAAAACAAACTGCTCATGCTATGAGATGTTAATTGTTGAAAAAGTTAAATAAAAATGTACTGATAAAATCGATCATTGCGTTACCCATCTATTGATTGGATACTACACTTGAAACGACAATGAGAAAATACTGTAAAATTTATTCACAACAAATTGTTTCTGATATTGAATCGAAACATCCTTCCTTTGGCTATTTCCATGCGCTAAGTTCCACTTTCCTTACTTCAAATTGTTCACTGTGAAGCTTCATGAATTACAAGAGCAGTTTGAATGCAGATGCGCGTTTTTTTTTTTTCAAACGCTTTCCAGCAAACGAAAAGCCGTTTTCAGTGTAGTGTGGCTACTTGCTAACAGATGGCGCCAGACACATAAAAAGAGAAAATTAACAATGAATGGCATCTCTTGCCAGATAGAATACCCAAGCAGCTGTAAATACTCTACAGCTGACCGGAGAAGTGAAGTGATTACACGGATAATAGGCACATTTCATTTTATTGATAACTATTATTGTGTAATGTGTTGGTGGGTTTTTAAAAGTGTACGGTGTTATTTTTGCCGTTAGTTTATCGTTGCTCGTTTATTTGAATCGCCTTTGGAACTATTAACTCCCGAGCTGCACAGATAACCTGATACACGATTAAATTGCACCTGAATTAACGGTATTCCTCTGCAGATGCAAGTGCTAGTAATTTTAAATTGCTAAACACAAAACGCATTGTTCGCGTAAATCGGGAGCTGACTGTATATCTACTTCTTCTTCTTCTTCTTCTTCTTCTTGGCTAAGCCACCTTACAGATCACGCCGGCCATTTATGGCTTACTAGACTTATTTTTACCACGTAGCCGGATAGTCAGTCCTTGCTACGGGGGGACGGTCCGCATGGGATTTCAACCCAGTCCTGCCGTGTGGACTGGCGCCGTTTATCACATACACCACCGGGCCCCTGACTGTATTTATCAATACATTTTTTTACATGAACCATAGCGAACAGAATAGCAAAATCACGTTTTATCACACACATTTCAAATCCATAATCTAGAAAGACTAATTTGGGTACTCTATGCGTTTCTCTTTTAATGATTTTCATAAGTTTTGAAATAAAAAGCAGAAATCCGTACAACTGACACCGTTTATGCTTCATAATATATTTTCACTAGGCTTTGAGAATGAATTGCACAAATCTCAGCGAACAGCAGTTAAATTTGTCAGGCATTCACATTACTAAATAATGGCTTATACATAATCATAGTGAAGTTTTAACTTACTTAACAACATGTAAATGGTGAGGAAAACGTGCCTGAGAAAAATGCCTCAATTAAAAATTTAGCGTGCGACAGCATTTCGCGGCGCGCATTTTCCTTCTGTCAAACGGTTCATTGCTGGATTTGCGCTACGTTTCAGAGGTGCTAAACTATTTTTAAAAAAGAACTGTGTTTACTTATTTTGTTTCTTTATGCATGTTTGATCAGTAATCGATCGACATTCGAACTATTTTAGGATAACATTTTTGTCTTATTTTTAAAACGGGTATTATCCCCTAAACATTCCTATCATATTCTCCCACCATAATCTGTCAAATCGAAGAGCAAAAAAACAACAGGTCGAACCCGTCCGCTACTGATAGCAAAAACAATCGTTGCTAGACTATCCGGGCACAAAATCAGAAGCTGTCCATCTTGTACACACTCCCCTCTTGTGTAGAACAACTTTACACCCGTAGTCGCCGGGGACGTATTTGCGTTCGGAATGCTAATTTAATGTTTCTTTATGAGGCATGGTCGTGTGCGTGCCATTGGAATACGTACCTAGGCTTCCGTAACACTCGTGCTTATCAGTGAATGGTAGTGAAGAGTACGATTCGTCCAGCCCGAAATTGAACCGCAACGTTGTCCGCAGTGAAACCGTCGTTAGTGTTTGAGCGAGATCCGCCTCGAAAGGTGTGAGAACCGAAAGCCGTCGCCACAGTTCGGGTCCATTTTACAGAAGGTAACCTAGCGAGGCCTACTGGGACCTACATCCACCCACCATCCCGTCACCGTTCGAGCTTACATAATCATCAGTCATACCGATACTTGTCGCCAGTTACCATGGCAATCGAACTACCTCGCGTTAATCTAGACGAGCCGCGCTACGACCAAAGTACCTACCTTAATCGTGCCAAGCATTTCCTTATCGTGACCAATCCATTGAATGTGTTCGCCACCGAGGAGCAGCTAGACCGGGCCGCCCGAATTGTGCGCGACTATCGGTAATGAACCTACAGTGTCTGACCTCCTGCTGGAGAAGTCAACATCGACCAGTGCGTACTCTGTCCCATGCCCTTAACGCATGCATTTTGCTTTGCTTCCTTGCTTCCATTTTTCGTACTACCTAGCGCCGGTAAACCCGTCCCAGATGTCAGCAGTGTCGATGAGCTATGGAGCGCCAAATACCTGTACGACAGTGCGTTCCACCCGGATACGGGGGAGAAGATGTTGCTCGTCGGCCGCATGTCGGCACAGGTCCCCATGAACATGACCATCACTGGATGCATGATGACGTTCTACAAGTCGACGCCCGCCGTCATTTTCTGGCAGTGGTTCAACCAGTCTTTCAATGCCGTGGTCAACTACACGAACCGTTCCGGTGCGTCACCCATCAGCCAGGAGCAGCTGCTGACTTCATACTGCATGGCAACAGGTGGCGCCCTGGTGACTGCACTTTCGCTTAATCGGCTCGTACGGGTAGGTAGCGTTCCTTCATTCGTAACCGTCATCCGGGGGATTCCCTGCAAAGGTCTTGGCATGTGCCCGCGCATCTGTTAAGCATGAGAGAATTCTGATTTTTTTCTTTTGTTTGGTTCACTCTAGAACGCTCCCCCGCTTGTCGGACGCCTTGTGCCGCTTGCCGCTGTCGCCGCAGCCAATTGCATTAACATTCCGCTAATGCGCATACAGTAAGTATTGCCAAAGGGTTGTGAACGTGTTGCATCAAATAACGCTGAGCACACAACATGTGGTGCTTCGTTTGGCTTCTGCTCAGTGCTTCACTTTGACTCCTTGTGGTACGCGTTGGGAAAAGCACGGATGAAGCAAAGGGAATTCAAAAATAGAACGACCAATGACGCGAATCGGGTTGGTGTGGTTGTTACCATGAAACTGAAAAGGAAATGAGAAGGGGAGGGTGACAACGGGTCTTGACATTGGGAGATTCCTCGTTATTTATGAATCAAAAAAGAACCAAATCATTGTTTCTACATGCGTTTGCCATATGAGCGTCATCCTGAAGTGGAGAACACGGGGAATCCAAGAAGCAAAAACAAAAAAAAAGTTGAATATACGTTTACCCTTGAATTTTCTTCGTGCGTTTAGAGAAATCAAAAACGGCGTAACTCTGCTGGATAAGGATGGCAATGAACTGGGCCAATCGGTACGGGCAGCAAAGGAAGGAATATCTGCCGTCACTTTCAGCCGTATCCTGATGGCAATGCCTGGAATGGGTAATATGTTTGTGTATTTTAGTTGTATTATGGTTGCATTATGGGCTCTCGTGATTAACACTACTTTGTTTGTCCACACTCCCTCGACAGTCTTCACACCGGTGCTGATGAATACGTTGGAAAAACGAGGCTTCCTGCGACGATTCCCATGGGCGAATGCACCGATACAGACGCTGTTCTGCGGTTTATGTCTCACTTTCGCGACGCCACTTTGCTGTGCGCTGTTCAGCCAGAAGGCTTCGATCAATGTGGCCAGCCTCGAGGAAGATATGCGCGAGAAGCTACGCAAAGAGCGTCCCGAGCTTGATGTCGTATACTACAACAAGGGGCTGTAAGCAGCCCCAACCGTTTGCGTTTCCGTTGGATCTGTAGCGGAGAATCGGGTTCTTTTTTTTCTTGCAATACGTTTGCATTTAGTACAATGAGCTTTGTCCGTCGGATTTCCAATATTGCATTTTTATCTCACATGATACGACTCACACACACACTCCACTTGCCATATTTGTTAACGAGACTTCTCGTAATCCATTAAGCAAATTCGTTATTTTTCTGTTTTGCTCATGTCCACGTAGCGTTTAGCTTAATGATACAAAGCAAAAGAATATATATGTGCGTGCGTGTATGACAATAAATGTAGCTCCTCGTATCTCTTCGTATACTCTCCAAGCGCCTCTTTAGCGATGATGTGAACTGATGGTGTAAGTCTTCATCGTATGGCACAAATATTAAATAAACGCCTGCTGTAAAGGCAAATGCCCTACGCTTTAATCTATCTTTCAGAAAGAAATTACCTTGGAACAGGATTCCATACACTAGTAGTATGCTTCTTGCCTTTTGTGCCAACTTGTTGGACAACAATTGATTTAATACGCTTCTTTATTTCTCTTTATCCATTGTGTTTGTTGCCGTATGATTTTAGAATTGGTTCAGGGTTTGTTATATAAATCAGTAGCACTGAGCATTAGTGCTTGGTTTGTTTTGCCTTCAAAGAAATTATGTTTAACATATGCAGCAATCAACAACGGTGGTTTACAAACCGCAATTTTACAATAGTGCATGATCGCCGTTGTGTTACTAATATCCATCTTTCGTTTCTCTTCGATTGCAAAACGATCTTCGCCGCCGAAAAGGATGAACCAAACAAATATGTAAAACTAAAAAAAAAAACTATTCCAGACACAGTTTCATAAAATCCTGATACATGAATAAAGTTAAAAAATCTTGCTATATTCCGTATGATTAAGATCGCAAACCATGCCTCCCCTTATTGACCAGTTGAATACTGCAGAATAACACTGCTTCTATCCTTCTACTGCACCACTGTGAACACATGAGCGTTCATAAACGCCGGTAAACCTTACAAAAAGAAAGATACGTTCCGTCACAATCCGGCACAAAATCAGGAAAGGCCTTTTCCCCCAATTCTACGATCACAAGCTACTCCTTTCATCAGTCGGGAGATGAATCCATTTACTTCTTCAGTTAGCTTCGCGTACTGCACCACACATGTTCCGTTCTATCCAAGTTCTATAGTTAAGCTGTACTAAATACGTTTTCGTTTCTCGCTACAGTTTCGGGTTCTCTAGCACGCCAGGTTAAAATGTTTTACAATAGAACATCTTGAAGGGTTTACTCGAAGAAGAAAAAAGAAACACGCGAAACTAAGTCCACTTGTTGCATTTTACAAAACATTGCCACAGTAATTGTATTTTGTTTTCGTGCGTATCGTATCTAAAAGTGCATTTTTGTTTCTCACGATATTTGCTCTACCAATATGATCTACATTTTCACAACAGGTAAATGTTCTTCTCTACACCAAATGTAATTACGAATTCCGCTTGTTGATAGTTTTTAACACGGAACAGTAGATCGCAACTAGCAATGTATTGCTTTCCACACTTTCAATTCTTCCATTTAGGGAAGGTCTGTTTAATTTAATTTCTATTAGATATTCGACCATTTTAGTGTTTCCAATCGTTTCCATGCATGCTCTGCCTCATCTCACGTTGTCTTATATGACTGATATTCATGTCCACAATTAAAACTAACGATAGGAATTTAACAGTGGCGAATGTTCAGAATATACGAAAACAAAAATAACACTTGCAAGGAACCGTATGAAGTTATCGTATCATCTTATTATAAGGAAATCGTTCAAAGATGCATTAGAAAAAACGACATTGATAGTACATGGAAGTAAGAAAAGAAGTGATCAGAATGCGCTACCAAGCAGTACAAGAATAGTGTGGTCCTATTTTAAGAGGAGGGCGGTGCCGTTATGCTAGACCGTTTCTTCAAACTCGGTTCATCCGTTTCTGCATTGGGAACTAAATTTTCCATATCCACCGGCACAGGTATTGTGGAACCATCGTCCGCTTCCGCGTCATCTATGCAGGAGGGATCGACAGGAATGACAGTTTTATTATCGTCCTTGTTTTCCTTCGCTGCTTCCATCTCGGCCGTTTGTTTTGCCGTTTCGATGCGCTTCGAAAGTTCTTTGTGGAGTTTCGTAATCACATCTGGGCGGGACTGTATTGAAATGGCGAGAAAATGTTGTTATAATTTTGTGTATATTCAAAGAAGCTGATCAACGCATTTTGCATCGAATATTTACCATCACAAGAAATACTTTTATCTGTCCACTGCTGTCAATAGCTGTTAGACGCAGACTTTTTTGACTCGGTTGTTGTGCCACCATTCCGGCCCATACCTGAAAAAATCGGACAGAACATTAACTTCTCTCCAATCTAATTCAACGGATTATTCGTTGGCCAGTATAGATAAATGTTGTCAATAACGAAATAAATGCTTTTAGACAAATGATAAGAAATCCTAGTGGTTAAGTGATCCCATATGGGGAATCATATCGACGTAGATAACGTCCTGTTCACTTAACGTAAACTGAATGCCCTTAGTTAGCTTTTTTTTTTCTTTTGCCTACCTTTGTGTTGATCAAAACACGTAGATTTCCGGACTGCCGAAACACAACACGAGATTCATTGTTGTCTTTGTCGTTAAGTCTCAGCGTGCCGTGCCCACGCTCTTCCCAGTTTGACTTTGCAAATGCGAACAGCTTGCAGTTAATTTCCACCACATTCCGTTCATCTTCCTCGCCAGTGATTGTTTCCACCTCTTCATATTTGCGCTTTAAAGCTCCCCGGCTCTCTTCATACCGACGGGCCGCTTCTTCCAGGCTTTCGCAATCCTTTGGCTCCCTGCTGCTGCCATCGGACGAATCTGATCCTTCCTTGCCGGGCGTGGTTCCAGTTGCGTTCGATACTGCACTGGTTGCATTAACCGTACCGCCGGAACCAGTTTCGCCTCCAGTTACTGCCACGCTGGTAGCGAATGAAAAGCCAGTGGTCGGTAGATTATTGCCGCTGGCGTTATTCAGATTCTCACCCGTCACGCGTTCATGTACATTCTGACCGAAAACGAAACCGCAGGAAGCTTCACTGAGCGCCGATTTTTTAACGTTTGCGAACAGATTCGATTTTGGCAGGGAGGCACTCTTTAACTTTGCCAACGGATCGATATTGTTGCTGTTCGTACTACTGTCGCCGTCCTTTTCAATAGCCGATTTGCTACTTTCGGCCGAATTGGCTTTGGCATCTGCCTCCGATGGTTCATCTTCGCTGAACTGCGTCTTCAGGAAAGGGTTTGTGGAAGCGATACCACCCGAGTCGTTACCATTTTTGTCTGCCGCACCATTGCCTTCTTTGATTCCTCCGATTCCTCCAAATGTAAGCTGTGATGGTTTTAGCACGCTTGGTTTCAAGTTAAAGCTATTTCCCAAGCTTGCACCGCCACCGACAGAACCGGCAAGTGACGGTGACGATGATATGCTATTGCTCGATGAAGATCCACCTCCACCAAGAAACGAAGCTCCACCGAAGGTAGACTGTCTAAGGACGCTTGATTTCAGCTGGAAACTGGACGGCTGCACCACACTACTCGAGCCATTGCTACTGTTGGATTGAGATGATTCTTGTTCCTCGTTCAACATGTTGTCTTCTCCTGTACGGAAAAGAAATAGGAAACGTAGAAACGGTCGCATGAAAACATTGAATGCAAACAATCACAAGCAACACCGTTTCCGAACATTTTCTGAACTCATTCGTAAGTACTACATCAAATTACCGATGTTATCGAAATTTTCTCCACGCTTCACTTTGAATGTAGTTGCATAAATCATACACTTATCGGTCACGAAATGTATCCAACTTACTTTCCACATTCGCCATTCGATAATATATGTGGTGCCCTTAGGTCTTGATGGTGGAAACTTCCAGGATGCTGCTCTCACGATTAACGTGTCGGTCTAGCTTACGTACAACAATATGTGCTTGCGGTGCTGCGAGTCGTAGAGTAAACAGTGTTAGATATTGCGAAACCAAGGACAATGAGTATAGCGATACAAAGTGCTGGGAAAACGTTTTGTCAGCATCAAAACCGACCTAATCCACACCAATCGTCAATCGGATACAAAACGATCTGAAGTAGGAAACAGAGGCAAAGTGGACGACGCTGCACGACTGTCGAAAACCCGGAATCATGGAAGAAATCAAGTTGACATTTCGTGCACTGAATATTTCTAAAACTAAATCTTTCAGAACCTTAAATCCCTTGGTATGCGCCAAAATTGTGTTCTTGTAAAAACGTTACCTTTATATCTGCGATTTTAATGGGAAAAACTCTTCGACAATTCTTTCGTTTGCTGCATTGGGCCTCGCTGAACTATAAAGTACAACATCCATTACTATAAACGCCTCCTGTCGTGGATGTCATCAACGTCAATTCCAGTTGGATTTCTATCTGTCAAGACGACATTTTCTTTTTCACATCAACACAAAAAGGCCCAGCGTCGTAAAAGCAGCAGTAGCTGTGCATTTTTCTATTGTTTTTATCGGTGTTTGTTGGCTTGTCGTGGATTACAGCTTGTATGCGAAAAAGGTATCGCTACAGGCATGTCGCTGTCTACTGTGTTACCCGCCCCATCGAATCCCGTCTGGGATCGGGACGATGAGCGCAAAATGAAGACACCGTCAATGGGCGCACTGGTAAGTGCCAAGGTTGCAGCTCCACCATACGGGCAGCGTAAGGGCTGGATACCCCGCACTGATGCTGATTTCGGCGATGGAGGTGCCTTTCCGGAGATTCACGTAGCTCAGTACCCGTTAGGTAAGAAATTATAAGAAGTCTTAATATTTTAGAATTGTTTCTATTACCGCTAATTGCATCCCACTTGTTCATCTGCTGATAGGTATGGGTGCTCCCGGAAATGCATCCAAAAAATCGAATGCCCTCGCGGTGCAGTTAGACCAAACAGGAAAGGTGAAGTATGATGCGATCGCTCGGCAGGGTCATTCGAAGGATAAGATTGTGTACTCTAATATAAATCAATTACTTCCGGCTGAAGTATTGGCGGAAGACTCGGAAGAACTGCAATTGCCCGACCAGGAGACCATTAACGAGATAACCGAAAACACCCGCAAAGCGTTGGAAAAGTTGACCAACCAAAAGATCGTATCGGCTATGCCGGTGAGAGCCGCCGAAAAGCAAGCCCCAGCACAGTACATTCGCTACACGCCCTCTCAGCAGGGCGATGCTTTCAATTCTGGAGCAAAGCAGCGCATCATTCGCATGGTGGAAGCTCAAGTTGATCCGATGGAACCTCCTCGTTTTCGAATCAACAAAAAGATTCCCCGGGGGCCACCATCACCGCCGGCACCGGTACTTCACTCTCCCACAAGGAAAGTCACCGTCAAGGAGCAAAAGGAATGGAAAGTGCCACCTTGCATATCAAACTGGAAGAACGCGAAGGGTTATACCATTCCGCTGGACAAACGTTTGGCTGCTGATGGACGTGGACTGCAACAGGTGCACATTAATGAAAAGTTTGCCAAAATGGCTGAAGCGCTCTACATAGCCGATCGTAAAGCACGTGAGGCGGTGGAGGCTCGAGCACAACTCGAGAAGAAATTGGCACAAAAGGAAAAAGAGAAGAAGGAAGACATGCTTCGTCAGATGGCACAGAGGGCGCGTGACGAGCGAGCAGGCATTCGTCATCCAGACGCTGCTAACGAGAGTACCGCAGGAGGATCGACAACAACTGATCTGCGTGAGCGAGATGAGATTCGTGCTGAAAGACATCGGGAACGGGCTCGTGATCGCAACCTAGCACGAGCTGCACCCGAGAAACGTTCCAAATTGCAGCGAGAACGGGAACGAGATATATCGGAACAGATTGCGTTGGGAATGCCCGCCAAAACTAATCTGGCAGGCGAATCGCAATTCGATCAGCGTCTGTTTAATACCTCCAAAGGTATGGATTCTGGATATGGAGATGACGAAGCTTATAACGTTTACGATAAACCTTGGCGCGAATCAGGCACTCTTGGTCAGCATTTGTATCGGCCAAGCAAAGCAATCGATAACGATGCATACGGTGCAGATCTGGACAAGATCGTAAACACCAACAGGTTCGTTCCAGATAAGGAGTTCAGTGGCACAGATCGCAGTGGCCAAACTGTCCGCCAGGGTCCGGTACAGTTCGAAAAGGAGGAAGATCCATTTGGTTTGGATCAATTCTTGTCGATGGCCAAGAAAGCACCGAAACGGAAAGAAGATTCATCTGCAGGAGCTAGTGGCAGTGGCAGCAGTAGCAGAGACAAGGACCGTAAGAAACGTAGAGATTAGATTGACAAAAATCCAGTTATGTCGTCCTGGCACTTGGTTGGTATTGATTTAAATTAAACGATTAAACTGGTATTACCTAAATAAAATTCAAAAGATAGAAAATAACCGTCTCTGCCTTGCGTTTACGTATACAAAATATTTACTTTACCTAGCCAGGAAAAGAATACGAAATCGTCCGAAAATAATGTAAATAAGGCTATAAAAAAATAAGGCTCGTGCTGCCATCGCCGTGATTTCTTCTAAGCAAGGATATCACGCGTGTACCGAATGGTAACGTATGTTCAACCGTATGGTATAAACGCACCTGTACGATCTGAACTGTCAAATGACGATGGAATGCCAAAATAGAAAAAAAGAAAGCAAAAAACATTGTTTCGTTTGATACAATTTGCCGAAACAATTGTCGTAGCGGGGCCGTGAATTTGTGCTACGTTTTTGTTCTTTTAATTTAATTGCTTCTCGTCAAACGCAAAACATAGTTGTCTCATAAATGATCGAGTTGGGTCGCGTAACTGTTTGTAGCGAAGAATCGTGTAGAGTTCCCTGGTGGCGGTCGTGTTGAACAATTCTCTACTCTCGGACAAGATAATTCCAACTCGTTGGCATCCTCCCCCTACATTGTACGACAATGACCCAGCCCCTATCGGGTGACAATAGAAGGAGTAGACAACAAGATAAACTTGTTAACGGTGTTGTTTAGCGAATTGGAATCGCCGCGTATCTTTGTTTAATTGAACTTTATCGCAAGCCGCTGTTTTCACTGGCATTGCTCATATCCAATAAGGTCATCAACGTGAAGTGAAACTGAATATTTGTACGCGCTTCTAGCTGTGTTCTAGTCACGGCCATCTTTGACATTGTCACCAATATTGGATCAAAATTTCGGCCGGCCAAGGGGAAAAAAGTTCTTAAAATATCTACCCCTTACGTTTTGGACACCACTCACTGTTACCCTTTGCATTTTTAGCCCTTAGCTGGGTGGGGGACATGAGTAGCAGTCGCGCCAGTGCTAGTACTGCCGGTGGTACTACTACTTCGGCTGATGGTTCGACTGCCTCCTCTTTTTGGCGCAACAACAGCCGTACGATTCCCGGTCGTCCGACAACGGTCACTAATCGCGTAGGCAGTGGACGACCGATCGGATCTAGTTCGTCCGCTGGAAGCTCATCCTTTCAGGATTATCAGGACTCTGTCAGCGATGCGTGGGATTTGGGCGACGATGAATTTTGCATCATTTCCGGCGTAGTGGACACGCGCATATCAAAACGAGCTTCACAGACAGCCGCGCTAAATGTGATTAAAACCCACAAAAGTGGTACTGCTGGCAGTGGTCTCAAACAGCCGAATTCCATCCGCCCGGATACACCAGAATCAAGCAGTGCAGCAACAGGCGTAGGAACTGGTCGAATAGAGCAACAGCAAAGTGACAAAGGTTCGCACGTAACGGCAGTACTGCGAATAGAGAATTTAGATATTCAAACTCAACAACAGCAGCAGCAGCAGCAGCAGCAGCAACAACAACAACAACAACAACAGTCCAATGATGGAATGAGCTACGTGAACGATCATCGGTACGCGATCATCCTTAGGGCAGGTACCTATTGATCAATCATAATAACTGTGTGTGCTTTGTTATTTTAGCCTCCGCCAACGGTTTCATGCATACCCGGGACGACCTCAGTTGTTAAAACTCTCCTCAAATGTGGCCTCCAAGGACGTGGAGTGTGAATCAAAGTACGAAAAGTTTAGTAACATTCTTGAGGCACCACTACTGAACCTGATCGCCCTGAAAGAGCTTAGCTGGTCGGGCGTGCCACGTCGAATGCGTGCCGTTACATGGCGGCTTCTCTCCGGTTATCTTCCGACCAGCTTAGAGCGCCGTCAAACGGTACTGGAACGGAAGCGTGTCGACTATCGGAAGCTGGTACAGCAGTATTTCGATGCGGACTGTCGAGATGAAAGCCAACAGGATACGTACCGCCAAATTCACATTGACGTACCACGAATGAACCCACATGTGGCGCTGTTTCAGCAGAAGCTGGTGCAGGAAATGTTTGAGCGAATACTGTTTATCTGGGCCATTCGACATCCGGCGTCGGGGTATGTGCAGGGTATCAACGATCTCGTAACACCGTTTTTTATCGTCTTTCTTCAGGAAGCTGTTGGAGCGGGTATGAAAATAATGCTAAACGATACATCGTCTGGGATAATTAGTTTGATATTCGTTTTGTTTTGCATTTCTCAATAGATAAAGACCTGGAACAGTGCCAACTGAGTGACCTCAGCATCGACCAGCGGGACATCATCGAATCGGATTCGTTTTGGTGTCTGTCCAAATTTCTCGATTGCATTCAGGATAATTATATTTTTGCACAGCTCGGTATACAGGCAAAGGTTAATCAGCTGAAGGAACTGATACAGCGAATCGATGGTACGAAACCATGCCACACTGATCTGGCGGCACTGTTGTACTTTATTAATTATCGAGATGTTGTTTTCTTCACTTCATCATAGGGACGCTACACCGACATCTCCAAATGCACGGTGTTGACTATTTGCAATTTTCCTTCCGATGGATGAACAATCTCCTCACACGCGAACTGCCACTCTACTGCACCATTCGGTTGTGGGACACCTATTTGGCCGAGTCGGACGGTTTTGCCGTATTTCAACTTTACGTTTGTGCTGCCTTTTTGCTACATTGGAGAGAACAGTTGCTTCAGGAGAAAGATTTCCAGGTGAGTTTGCTTCTTTCATTTTTGGCTTGGTTTGGTGTTGTAAAGCTAATGTGTATCGTTCGCTTGAAAACAGGGACTCATGCTGTTGCTGCAAAACCTGCCAACACACAACTGGATGGATTCGCATATCGGAGTGTTAGTGGCGGAAGCGTTTCGCCTTAAGTTCACCTATGCCGATGCCCCAAAGCACCTCGAAGCCAAAAGTTGACCCGGAATGACACTGGACGGTGGGTATTATCACAACTACTGTAGAAACTATTTGTATAAGTTTATTTGAAACAACCGCGCATGTTGCTATACCATTGTGGACATCAACATAGCGAAAATCTACATAACCATTGATGTGAGAAGGAGCTGGGAGAAAGAAAATCCTATCCACCCATAATGGTATTATGATACGTATGACTGGCAGGGAAGCAGAGGCGGAGAGACTACCGATGGCAAAGGAATCATGAACGATAATACAGGCAGAATTTCTTGTAGAACAAGAGCTGCTTATCTACTTCTAGACAGAGGGAACAAGCGCCGAATGGCATATTAAAACGTGTGCCGTTGATACAAAAACAGCGTGATTGATTGGTCGCGTTTCAGATTGATTGTTTTATCAAAAGAAAATTACTGTTCGTTATCGATCTCTGTATAAACTCATCGAAATCAGAATGTTTGTTATTCGTACTTTTTTTTAATAAAATAAAAATCTGATTATACAAATAAATCCGCCAAGGTAGTAGCACACAACATGGAAACATCGAAGGCAAGTGACAACTGAGTGAGAACTCGTAAAGGAAGAACTGAAATGAAATTTGATTGTAGTAATGCATCGGACCGCGGAAGAATATATAAGTGGGGTATAACTGCAACCAATTAGATAATTGTAAGCAAATAAACGAATAAATCAACCAATATAGCTAACTTGATAGGAATTGTTTGCCAACAGTTTGTGATATTTCCGCCCTTCAACTACTTAGTGGAAGGAATCCGAACGGTGGAACCGCGTTGTTTCTTTTTGATTCAAATTAATTTGGTAAAGTTTTCTCATTCCTGGCTGCTTTAAAGAATGGTTCTCTGGTTTGGTTTCGTATTGTCACTCGTAACAAATCTATATTTTTCTGGACCATTTCATTATCGGTGTTAAGCATGAATAATAATATACAACAATAGATTGGATGGATGGTTAGCACCTTTAGTAACAGTCCGCATCATTAACTTCGGCCGCGTAATACGAAAACAAAACATCGTCCAAAAGGGATCCGAAACTTTCCGTATTCTCCAGCCATTGCTGTCGACTTGCCACGATCGAAGACAGATCAAGGGTTTGTACGCGAGTCAAAAACTCGACCGCACTAACCGAAGCATACTGTCGGAAAAGGTCGGCATGCCGAAGTGTTTCATCGCAACCACAATCGTCCCCCGTTTGGCGACCGTATGCTGTCGCTACGGTCGTCATGTGTGGGTTGTAAGTCACCGACAATAAATTCATATCGTTAAGGTTTACGATAGAATCAATTATTTCATCCGCATTGGCGCCGCTACAAGCAACGTTACCACTATTGTAATCCGCATCATTTCTACGCTGTTGTCTAGGAGGTATTACACCTGTCCCGCTAGAGCTTTGTTTCCCCATGGATGTTACCCCCGTACCCTGTTCAAACGGAGGTTGGATCGGATTTTGTGACGCATTCATTTCCATTGACGATCGTTCAGGAGGTTTTACTTCCGAGTAGTTTGTATCGATAACAGATAGTCTCCCGGACGTAAAGGGGGCGTGTTGTGAAGTGGGACTGACAGCCAAACCTTGCATCGTGGAATTTGGCGAAGAAACAGTTGCCGAAGATTCACCTTTCGTACCCGACGAATTCGTAGAAGATCCGGTTCCCGATAGAACGTGGTAGTAGTCCAGGAAGTTATACTTGTTCAAGTGTGACATCAATTTGTTTATGATTGCTATCGTTTCCTTGACCACTCCAAGATCGCAATCGTCTCCAAGGCAGGCGAGCACTACACCAAGGCACCCTCGCAATGAAAGCTCATTAAGTACCTTCATGAGGCGTGTTTGAATTTCGCGATCGGTAAGTGTAACGATTTTCTTATGCTCCTTCGAGAAGGTTACGGCCGGAAAGGTACCGTCGATCATGCCTTGATGCTGAAATTGTCGACACATAACAAGGCGCCAAAACTGAAGCGCATTGATCTTTACTTCCCAGTACAGATCGTTCGCGGCCGCATGTGCCAGCACCGAAAATACACTATCCAAGCATTGTGGTTGGATTTTGTGGTTAGCATAAATTTCCCTCACCGTATTCACTGCTTCACGGCGAACCACACCTTCACTTTCATTGTCGATCACATCGATCAGGTGATTCTGTTGGGTAAAAAGTAAATGTCAATAGTATAGGTGGTAGATCATATCGATGAAATGTGTTTGTTTCCTCATACCATTAAAGACAGTTTCGATAGGGAATGGTCCCACAGCAAACGAATCTTTACCATAAGTGTCAGACAGCGAAGGGCCGAAGCACGGACATACGCTTCGGTGTCGTTCTTGGCCGCAGCTTCCACCACCGGGATGATATCACAATCGAGAATGTGCTTTTGAAAAGCGGGAAATTCTGTAACAACATTGAAAGGGGTTCAATACGATTTTAAAATGAATTCCAAATCAGCGCAATTTTGTTTTCGAACGAATCTGTTACTGATTTCCGAAATAGTGACGATCGATGCAAGCAGCTCAAGGGCCGAATCTCTCGCCTCCCAGCTAAGATCGTGCAGCCGTTTGTATATTATGTGACCGACGTGTTCTAGTCCCGAGCCGGAAATGTTATCCATCAGCAGAGCAAGATTCGGTGCCAAAAAGTGTTCGATAGAGGTTTGCGTGAGCTTCAGCGCAAGTACAACCAACTGTGAAAATAGAAAGTAAAGGAGTGAAATTAATATTTTTGATTTTGTTATAATGATTGTTCAAATGGTGCGTTATGATGCCTGAGAATTATTAAAAGGGAAACCTTGATTACATTTACTTACCCTGGGAGGAAGATTGGGATTGGCAAGCAAGTTCAGCATAAAATTGACGATCGCCGTTGATTCGATGCACTCTTTCCAAGTGATTTTAAAATTTTCGATCAACGACATTAGTCCATTAATTATCGCCGATAGGAGATTGGGCTTGCTCAGCATTAGATCTGCCTTACCGAAGACCCTTCGTTCTCCCTCGACCGAGCAACACATATCGGGAAGGAACTCTTTCAGCAAGTATACGAATGCTTGAAACGCAATAACCGCCCTTGGGCGCGGTAGCTTGTGAGTAGTCACAATACCTTGAATGGATTTGCACGCCAGCTCGGTCACATTCAAGTTGTATGCCTGGAAAATGTCCCGGCAAGCGTAAATTAGCCGGATAGTAAACTCGCAAGCGATGTCGTAAAGCTGTGTGCAAAACTTTTCAATGTAATCCGGCAAATCTTTCGTGGCAAAGCATTGCATTTCATACACGACGGGAAAGAGCTGCAGCAGCAATATTTGATCACCGAAACGAATGCTTTGATTCTTCAACACCACCTCCTCCGGAGCACGATCACCAAGAATGCGCCATAAAGCGTGATGTGTTTCGGCCATCAGCATCACGTTCTGGACGTTACCGCGTCTGATGGAAAAGTTGACGTAGTTCAGAAAGTTTATGGTGTATCGATCGAAGGTCAGATCTACGGCGAACGTATCCTCTGGCGGAATTTCCATCGTGCACAACCGGGCACAGTTGGCAAAAATGTGCGTTTGCCAAATTTTGGCCAAGTACGTGTGGTCATGCATGGTGTCAGTAAATTTCCAGAGATTTCGCTCGAATTTGTACGTGTAAAGAATGAAGTACGCCACCCGTGTACGTTGTTTCGACTCGATAATTTTCCGAAACAGCGTTTGCATTAAGTTCAGCAGTGGGGAAATAATTTTTTGCGAATTATAATCGTTCACTAGTACTGCATCGTCTTGTTCGGGGCTTTTCCACACACAATCTATCAGTGGCGATAAGATGGTACGAACGATTTCCTTTACCTGCTCATAATCCCCCATTGCACAAAAGCGTTCCAAGACTTCGTAAATAAACAGTGATGTTTCGCGTGTTATGTAGATCGTCTGATACCCATTGTAGTAATCTAGACAGATCCGCCAAGAACCGGACTGCTTTATCCAAGCCATCCCCATGGCATGACGAGAGATGGCTTTCAGCACCAGCACATGGCCAAGTTTGATGGAAGGATTTTGCATCTTTCCGTTACGCTGAATACACTCCTGGAAACGATCCAACATACGGCTGCCGTTTTGAATGCGTGAAAAATCCCACTCATTCTCCACGATCATTCCCAGCAGCTGAAGTGTGAAGGCGCCAATATCTGTAGCTGGTGGACGATCACTTTCCCACTGCTGCAGCATTGTTTCTAGCCATTGGAAAACTTCCGGAGATTTCACCAGCTTGCGATGTTCTGTAAATAATGTAAGATGTTGCTCAGATGATTAACTTAATCGATACCACAACCGATAGGTTTATGACATGATACAAATATGTTCACTTACCCTCACAATACTTGCCGGACAGGTGACTGATAATCATTTCCAGATAGACATCATTGTTGATCTTAAAGCCTCGGTTGAGAAACGCGTTTAACACCTTGTGAAACTTTTCCTGGCACGTATCATCCGTTCGAGGGTGATCGCGATCTTGATCCGTGGAACTGTTTGTTCCCTTTGCCGTACCGTGCGCATCCATTGGTACTGGTGTATTGATTTCAGAAGCCATCGTTTTCTTATCACTAATGTTTATTTCAGTTGAACGCAGCACTCATTACTTGAAGAGCATTTTTATCAGCAAAACTTCTCCTACAAGAGCACCACGTTCTCGATATGCAAGGCACTACACGTGTGTGAAATCATTCGAGAAATGATAATTACAACGATAGTCTCCACAAAATTATACAGCCTAAGCAAAGACCGCGAAAACTTTGGATGCAAATAATCGTGTTTTCGAAGAGATTGTTAAATGTTGTGACAACCGACAGATAAACGGCATGTGACAGCTGCCAACAATATGCATCAAAATGAGAAACGCGGAGGTCAGTCAAATTTATACATCTGCAAATGTCTTCTGAATTAACGATTTTTACGAAAATATTCAGTTAATAATTTTAACATTTCTTGTTGGTATTCACAACATTCAAACATATGAACATTGTCTGTTACGAAAACTGAAAAAGATGCTGAAACTTATCTTTCTACGACGTGTTTCGTGAAACATTGAAAGTGCACAAATCCAACGGCAATCAGCAAGCAATTCTATGATTGTCAAACGTTTTCCAATATGGCTACCATCAACTGCTACCAACCCGGCCTGTCCTTTGCTCATTTTGATTCGAACTTCTTTGGAAGCATAAAAAAACAATACTGTGTGCAGCTGCTGTCCGAGGAAAAAGTGCGTCTAGCAAAAGTAATTTCTCTTGCCATGCAGTTGTTGCAAGTTCGGTACTATCCGTTTGTTTGATCATTAAAAATAACACTCGACCGAAAGCGGTAATGGTAATCGATAAGCTACATCAAGCTCAGGTCGCGGAGTTTTTTCGCGATTGTACAATATAGCCGTCGTATTGGCCTTTGTGTGATTTTGGACCTCTGGAAGAAGGTCGCAGCACTGTTTGTCGCGAGGGTGTGTAGAAAACGGCATTTGAAGCAGTGCACTTTTTACATGGTGGAAAAATAGAGTGGCTTGCGGAACATGTCGTCGCCTTTGGGTTTCTGTGCGGATCTGTGCTGGCCTCTCCCCTTTACTACTTCCGTGGTATGGTGCGAATGGTGAAAAATGTAGTGTCTGTTTACTCTGCAGTCTTCGTCGTGGTCTTCGCTCCCGGTACCACCGTCCCCTAGGCCTTATCGCTTTTTTTTAAAGGTCCGGTTGGTGTCGGGACGAATCGCAGTGCGGCGATTCTTGTGCTGTCTGCTGCTACTCCCTTTCCGTGTTCTCCTTTCCTTTCGCTACTGCTTGTGCTGTGCGGTGTCGTAGTTCGTCGGCCTCGTTCATACCATTCCATACCGTTGCCACGAGCACGCGCGACAGCAATCTTCTAGGCGACAGTGTGTGTGAGCGAGAAAGCGCTGCGATGTGAGCAGCGCACTAGCAATAATACTAAAAACAGCAGCAACAGCAGTGCGATAGTGCCAGCGACTTCGAACCGAAAAGGGTGCGAAGTGCGACAAAACGCTAGCGCAGGGGCCTTTTCCGTTGACCGGAGCAAGCGAGAGACGTAGAGAAAAAGTGTGTGTGTGTTGCCGGGATGAGTTTGTACGTGTGCTTGGTTCGTGTGTTCAATGGAAATTGACAATTTGTGGGAAGGCAGCAAATGTGAAAAGAAAATCTATGGTCTGCACCAGTGAGGTGCAATTTCCTTCGCCGACAGTTCATCTCTGCGCAAAATGAATGCGGATTCCAATTTTCACGGAAAGCTGCTTGCTGTCACATGCTAAACGCCCTGGCTGGTGAATCTTTTGTAAAAAAAAGCGTTTGCCTTATTTGGGGTCTGCTTTGCTCTGTTTGGTGTCGGAGTGTTTGTGTGTGTGTGTTTGTATGTGTAACCAAAAAAACGAAGGTGCGATAGTGCACACTGTCGTTGGTGTTGGCTATTTTCGGCCATTCTAGTTTGATGCGCGTGCAAGTATTTGTGCAGTGTGTCTGATGTAAGTGCGAGCGTGCGTGCGTGCGTCTTCCGTGCTTTGCGTGTTTTCACGCCCTTCTAGAATACGCCGGTATGTTGTTTCGGGCCATTCGTCATCATCATCAAAGCAATCTTGTTTTCTTCGCAATGTGCGTTTGTAGTGCGATAATGTGATCAGTGTTGTTTGATAACGATCAATTTTCCGTGTTTCCACGAAAAATTCCAATCTGTATCTGTAGTGCTGTTACAAAAAGGCAAATCGAAATCAAAATACGGCGAATTTATAGGTGTTGCTGAATTCATATTGCTGCAAGTTACAGTTAGTAGGCGTAATCGTGCATTAATTAGATTCTTCCATTGTGCCAGCTGATACGTGTTAACTCAATGTGCAAAAACATACAAGCAAAGGCCTGAAGCGTGTAGAAACGGGCCTACGAGTTACAATTGGTTTACAGACTGGGTAAAACATTCGGCAGCACAAAATGTCAACATCGTCAGAAAGGTGCGTATAAATCGTCCCCATCGGCAAATATAGAGATTTCACACAATCGCATATTTTCCGGCTCATCGTTCACACCAATACCAAACCCCGTTACCGACATGCGTTCTGCGTGCGCCGATCCATAGTTGTATGTGACGGCTGTTATGCTCACGAGCGGTTTCTGAGTTGTTGATAATTTTCGTTCGTCACTTTTGCTTAAAGGGAACGCAAACGCAAGGGAGCGCAAGAACCACAGCTGCTGCAGTGCGTGGTAATGTATACCGTTCTAGGTTTAGTTTGTCTTCTGAATGCTACTGTCGAAATCAATACACAACACTGTGTGTTTACGTTAAAGCGTCCAAAATCTTGTCAGATTGTTCCTATCATTTTTTTATCACGATCAGTTTGCATGAAGTGTCATTCATCGACCAAATCGATCAGAAGGTTATACGAACGAGAACAAAGTAGCCCACGATGTTGATGTGTGTAGAGTGTTGTCCTTTTCTTTTGCATATCTTTGTGGTTTCAATAGCTATCTGGTATCATATGTTGTGCATTTTTCTTTCATTTCATGTATCAATTTAATCAATTATATCATTCATTAATTGACAATTTCTTTTGTCTGATTAATCCTTTCAACAGAGTGGAGTGGGTGGAAATCATCGAGCCCCGAACAAAGGAACATATGTATGCGAATTTGACCACAGGCGAATGTGTATGGGATCCTCCCGAGGTAAGTGATGCAGCAAATACGTTCTTTGGTACGAAAACAATTACTGGTATTCCCCGATATACGCCATACTCGATATACGCGATTTCGTTATACGCGATTTTTTCGAAACTGACATTTAACTTCGTTAACAAAGAAGCAAAATTAAAAAAAAATTCCTCAAAGCCTGGCGTAACGATTTTCTATCTAGCAGTAACAACTACTTAACAGTTATATGGAAAGAACATTATCGGAAATAGAACCAATGGACGAAGATGAAAAAATGTTCAGTAATGTAAGTCAGAATATCCGCAAAGAGATGGGGATATACAAAGAAATCTATCATCAAACCAAGAATTCGATATACGCTAATATTCGAGATACGCGATTGCCTCCGGTCCGCACTAATAGCGTATATCGGGGAATACCTGTATGTGAAATTCCATTTGGCTTGAGTTGGTAAATGACAGCCATTTAACTTCGCGATACAACTGTGTTTTCTTTCCCTTTCTTTTTAAATATTTTGTAATGTAATTTCTTCGAGACCTGTGAACTTCTGATCTTCTGAAAATCTTCTAAATTATCTGATGAGAATGATGTAATATCGTCATTCGATATGGAATGAAAGAGCAACATAAATTATTTACATGCTTCACTTCTTTTACAACATTAGTTAGCGCTTGTTTTGCCTGTTAGCGCTTGGTAGTGGTAGAGATGGTAGCGGCGTCGGTTTAACACGACAGGACTGGTACCAAATCCCATCCGCATCGCATTCCGACAGGACAGTATATCCTTAAACATGCAAATAAACTTAAGTAAAGCTACTACTGGAACTTCAAAAAACCTTTTCCGGTTCGTAATGCCACAAGAAAAGAAGTATGTATACTGAAACAGTACAATTGGTTCAAAGTTACAACTGATAAATATGTTCCGCTTTCAACGTGTTTTTCAACGTCTGATCGTAAATATTAAAAAAAAACTAGGGCTTTTTTAAAAGCAGTCTGGAAGCTTAGAGGCAGCGAAATAGGAACAATCACTACGATAAAGAATGATTACTTTAGTACAAAAATAAGCGTGAATCAACCACTATACAAGTAAACCGGCACAAGCGAAACAAATTGCATTGCTTCTGGTGAACTGGTATTTCACTTCAGCACTTCCTTTGCGTAGCAAGAACGAGACTTGATGATGTTGATAAATGATATTTAAGAACAAAAAAAAACACGGAGAATGATTGAAAAGTGAAATGGTCAAAAAGAAACTGTGTCAATATTGTTCGATTTGCCTTATCGTTTAAAACGAAGATGAAGTTTGATCTTGATAAAGTTTGAAAATAAATTACGTTAAAAATAATACAATTCCTGTGTGTTTACGCTCGTGAGTCAAATAAGAATTGTAAATTTGCCAGACGTAAATGAAAGTTTAAAAAAGGGATGCAATCTTTTGTCGAATAATCCCTGTTGTTCTATTCTTTATTATATTGATCTGTATGATGTTTATGATATATGATATATTAGGGAAAATAAAAGGCTTTATAACTAGCCGCTTACTTTAATCAGATAGTTACATTTATGTTCAGATAAGATTCGATCAATACCGTTCGATCATACAAGACCGATCACCGTACGATGTGAAGATATGGTAACCAAAAAAGATGGCTTACTTATTTTTTCAAGAACTTTTTTGTTGTTGCTGAAATTAATATTGAATGAACTGAAAAATTAAAGACAAAAAAACATAACAAGAATGTGATCCATAGAGAGAAAATAGTGCTGGAATGTTGTTTTTCTTTCTGCAATCATTTTGCCAGTGGCCATTATTTAGTTTCGTGCTGTTATTTTTTTACTTATAAATAATGTATTTATTATGTTGAAAATGTGAAATGAATATATCATATTTACTAATTCGAATTGAACATATATTTTGACAAAAACCCATAATAATTAAAGAAGTGAAAATTTACTTTTAGTCGATCATTTTTTATTGTAAAACGAATTGTTCAGCATCGATGTTGGTTTAATACAAAGTTTCACCATAAATCTTCAACTGTTGTAGTGTTTTTTTTTCAAGCTTCCAATCACAAACATGTTTAGGGTATGTTCAAGTGAGGAAAGTGTAGTGAGAGTGCAGTACATAGTGCAATGGAGCGTCATTATAACGTTTCACTTTTGTTGTTAATGTCTGGTTTTTTTCTTTTATTGTTATCCATGCTTTTTGTTATGCTGGCGTTACAAACACGGATCTCTTGAAATGATCTCTAAAGAAGCACAGAGTTTAGAAACGATCATGTTTCACATTTCCTTTGAGGTTCTTTTGGAGCAACGTTTCACTTGCATGTATTGAGTATAGTAACAAGGGTTTAAACCCTTTTAATGTGCACTGTATTATGGTAATGAGTGAAAATTCATATTTGTTACATGGATTTGAACTATTAACGTAAAACAATTGCGTACTTCAAATATAACCTCAACCTCCATGTTTTGTTCAGACAATAGTTTGGAAAAAAAGTATTTGACTTGATCGTTTGTTAATTACATTTTAAGGTACATGTAATGCAATTTTGGGGGAGGTTGATCCAAATTTTATAAGAATTTTTATGCTACCAATACCAAGCTGTACCGTTCTTTATGAATAAAACAAGAAAAGTACATTTTATATTAAAGAGAAACTTTTAATATTAAATTTACCTAAATTTTGTAAAATCAAAAAATGATCGTCATCTTGCCATGACATCATACCATTATAAAAAAGTGTATTTTTAAAAATTGAAATATTTTTATGTTTTTCTCAACCAACGGAACCAACCACGATGGAAGCGAACAACCGTGACGAATTGTGAGTAATCCCGTTTCGAATGTTTTCCGTGGAGATTTTTTTTCTATTGCAAACGGAAAACAGCGCCAGTTAAATTGAAAGGGTTCCCGACAACAACCTTGGGTGGTGTTTGTTTACCTTCGTCTCGTACGCGAATTGCTTGCTGTAGGTTTGCAGAATATTTGTTATTTCTTGGTCATCGTCTTGTCTGGTCAGTTTAGTCTGCGGTCAAGCGTTGCGGGGTAAGGAAAATTGTTGTTTTGTCGTAAGAAACAATGGTTTTGTTTGTCGACCGCAGTTTAGTCTGGCGTCGGTAAAGCATACGCACTATTTGTACAATTTCCCCGGTGGTCTGCTAAAGTTTAAACGATTGTGCAATTTGCGGACGTACATAATTTCTTTGCATTTTGAATAGTACTTTATTTAATGTATGTAAAGTACTTACACTGAAAAAACTACTTATTTTACTTGATGACAATTGGAGCTTTTGAAAAATAAAATCATAAAACACTTCGCAACATTTGATTCGAACACTTTGCAGAATGGTATGTTTTAGCATAGTCCGTAACACATTCAAAACTAGGAACTAATCAACACGATATGAAGAATTGCGAAGCTGAACAGGAAATAGCTTATTAAATGGTTTAAAAGGCTGAAACCAACCAAAACGTTGTTCTAAAGCTGGTTGGACTGTTTGAAGCATATGAATTTAATACATTTATGTTGAACCTGATGAGATGACATCATGTGTCAACATTTATACGACCGTTTGACCAATCCTTTATCTGTATGTTATGCTTATTTTGATTACTAACATTATGAAATTAAATGGCAAATTTATCACTTTCAGTAATGAGCTCCTGACTATTTAATCACTTAATTATTATTGATCATGTTCACTAGTATGAATTAAAAAAAACGGCATACAAATATTAAATATTAAATATCAATATTAAAAAGAACTTGTTTTTTTTTATTTACATAAAAATCACTCCGTTCGCGTTGCCCAATACCATTACCCATGTGTTACGTGTCCAATACCTTCCACAGTCTTATACAGAACATTCCTATTACTTAATGCAAATTTTTCCTTAAGTATCTGAACAATATTGCCCAGCCAGTTATCAAACATCTGTTCCCTAATGAAGTTGTATTGCTGGCTCATTCGCGCTGGCCCGATTGGATGAATCGTATCGATTGGATACTCTCGATACTCTCGATAAGATTTGGTGCATCTTCAGAAAATTGGATGGAAAATTGTACGAATCAATAGAGAGGTGCTTCATTCGCTGTGGCGATAATCGTTTTTTCCCTACTCATTTTCTCGGTCAACAATCAACAACCAACCACTTCTCCATTAGCTGAGGCTGTCTGTGCACCAGCAATGATCAATCCACATTGCTTTTTTTCCAGATGTTTATGTAAACATTCAGCAAAAATAAACCACACTATGGTGCGAGAGAGCGCTTTCGCCAGTGTGCGCCATTTGACGTGATGGCGTTGCAACGGAAGATGTTCGGTGTGTGGACCGTTCCACCGTCCGCAAGGAGAAGAAATGTATGTGCATTCTTTCTTTTTTTGCTACATGCTTGATGAAAGGAGTTACCAAAAACAAAAACGGAACAAGCGGCACTAGCAGTTGGTTGCAAAATTTCACTGATAAAAAAAAAACTTCGGGCCATGTGCGCATCACCGTTTGACCGACCTGCCATTATGACTCGGCTGGCTTCCTTTCCGTCCGATTTCAATTCCCGTTGGAAGCAGGCAAACGAAACCAAAGCCATAATTGAATGTTGTTATTAGAGAAGCTTGTAATTGTGCTTGCAACTCATACGCGAAATTGTTTTGACCTCAAATTCTGTTTAAGAAAAATGCTCTCGATCCCAAGGTGTTGGGTGAAAATTGTGGCATCATCAAACGATAAGATTATACAGTGTAGCACATATTTTTATTATTTATAGCGTTGACATAGTTATGGTTACTCCCATAATACACAGTCTCTGGATTACTGATTAACAAAAAATCCCTTTTGAATTAAAATCTTTGGACTCTGGGAATTTATACGCAGGTAATTTTTGAACAACCCGCAGAAGCACAATTCACCAAAAAGGACAACCAACTAAATATTTAATAAAATGAACAACGATCTGTGCGCGATTCCTATTGGTGTTAAATGAAAGATGAAAATTAAGAAGAAAAGCTTATATTTCAACTTGAAAATGGAGTTTTACTTACGTTTCCTGGCTTGTGCTGTAGAACATTGTTAATTGTATTATATTTTCTTTTTTTGTTTTTGCTTGGTTAGAACTGCCAGGCCGTACTACAGGGTATACCGCAATTTTTTGATACCTTCCCATATATTTTTGAATTCGTCCCACAATTTTTAAACGGCTTCCCAATTATTTCTAATTTCTTCCTAAAAAATCTCAGCGTGGAGTGTTTCTGAGCAGCAATATAAATATTAGATTAAAAGAACACAAATTATCATACATAAATATACACATATTTGTAAGTATTGTTTGAATTGTGCAAGAAAACGGTAGTAAAAATGCAGACTCATCCGATGATCTTGAAGTTTATTCGTAATGCAATGGTTTTTTATGCGTTTTTTACATTAATTAATTGAAAGCTGAAAATTCTAAAATTGTAACTTAAATGCTGTAAACTACAGAAGTTTTAACAATTTTATTTTTTTACTAGCTTCCATTCTATTCCATTGAATTATACCCTGCAATGGGCTGCCTTCATATGCTCTTCTAGCTTGTTGCATTTAAATACGGTCTGTCGATTGTTTTGCTTTGGCCAGTTCCCTTAACCATGTGCATGCAAATACCATTGCCATTGCGCTACAAAAAGGAAAGTGTCTTCCATTAGTCCCATTACATATAGTGAGTTTCGCAACCATAGTTGATGCAAATGGTAATGCTTTACCCGAACGAATGAACCATAGAATGATTGCTCTATCATTGCCACTTATAATTGAAGCATATTCATCGCCTACAACAGTCACTTTTTTCGAGCATAAACTACTTCGTTTCACAGTTTTGTGGCGTCCAGCTTACGCGGAGTCATAATGAATTAAGTTGCATTTATTCAAACGACCATTGCCACTTTGCTCTAACAGCAGGTTTCTACTTTAATGTTGCAATGTTCAGATAAGTTTTATGTGTTCCTATCGCTTTCATTTACAATACTTCTCATCCATCTTTGTTATGTACTTCGATCAACGAAGATCAACAAAATGCAGCAATAGTTTCTAATCTGCCGTCGTAGGATTTTACTCACAAGGACACAGAAATGGAAGAGCTTGCTTGACGCTTATTGGTACAATAACTTACAGGCGTCCCATTATAAGTTTCCTTAGTCTAATCATCACGCTAAAGAAATCGTTGCGGCTCTATGTGTCTAGAGTTTACGGGTAAGGGCGAGCTGTCAGGCATTTAGTGTAACGAACGGAAGGTACAGTTCCGGTAAGGCCGGATATTAATACAGCAACTCTTGGTCTCTTGAGTCAAAGAAAAGAGAAGAGAGAGAGAGAGAAAGAGAGAGAGAGAGAGAGAGAAGGAGAGTGAAAGGAGCAGTGTTCATCACAACGCAGCTGATGCAATGATTTCACTAAGACCTATACGGTTCAGATCAACTTTGTGCGGATACTTAAAACGAAATATTGCAAAACGTATGACCGGTTTTTTTTATGACAGCAGCAGGTCAACATAAGAAATGATAAGAAAGTGAAAGTAAATTAGTAAAAGGGTTTATCTCGGCTACAATATCTCCGATACGCAAAACACGGTTGATAGTTAGATGTTGCGATTTACTTATTTCCGCCTGTTAGTATGGAATAACATGTTTAGAAGTAAAAAAAATATCATATTTGTTTGTTTAACTTTTGTTCTACTGTTTACCGTGGTGGTTTTAAAAGAAAAGGCTTTCATTTATTTATTTATTTATTTTATATTAAATTTTATTTATTTGAATGAAGTTTTAATAAGTAAAAGACATTTTATTTTTTACTTTAAAAAAGTTATTAACTTAAGAAAATATTACGTTAAATATTTTGCTCTTGGCTATCGATTCATATTAAGTATTGATCGCTTGGCACTTGTTTATGTTCTGTGCCATGTTTTCGATTGTTCATGTTTTACCATATTTGCCATTTTATTTCCCCTTTCTATTCCGAAATAATTTAGACGTTCGTGTGTATATGTGTCGAATGAAGACGAACCAAGTGGTCCAACCGATACGAACTTGTACGAACGATCAATTGAGTTCTGTTGCGTTCGACATTAACTTTATTGGCACGCTGTGCAAAGCTAGCGGTTTAATGGGCAGCAGCGTTCAGTGTATGGTTGTGACCGCTAAAAGAAAAGAAGAGCAACCCGTTAGTGACCAGCCAACCGACCAACTCGGAAGGTTGTCCTCCGCAGGGCCAAGTCGTTCGTTGTTACGGTCCTCAAGTGTTGCTATGGTTGGATGATTTGTTTTTTCTTATACTCATTTCGAGCTCTTTGTTTTACTTCGTATCGGGAAAAGTTGGTCAGCTAGTCATGATCTCCATACTTATGAACCTTTGAAAGGCCCTTGCAATCGTGGAAACTAGTATTTCGTTCGCTCTATGAACGGTAACACCTTCAGGCGCGTACCCTTTCAGGCGTATGCTCTAGTTGCTGCGAGTATCTAATAAATAATGACAGTTATTTTTATTGCATACTATTTGTACAATAAGCCTTTGCTGCGCCATATTGTTTTGAATAATATAATGTGCTCTAATCGCAAACTGAAATTTACTTATTTAGTTCAATTTTCATTTGATTGCACTAGAATGCTACTGATAAGAACAAATCATTATTTTTTTTCGTGCGATTATTGCAATGACAGTGAACAAACAGTGCGGCTGCAAATAGTAGAAGATGAGAACTGTTTGATTGGCAATGCAATTCGGTATTGGTAGAGTATACATAATTTTAAAAAATAAAAGGAAAAAATGTTAAAGTTAAAAAACGCTCGATTTCAACAAGACGTTCGGCATTATTATCAACTGTTAGTTTTCGAATAATAGGCTGCAATATAGCTTGTTTATTGTCTATTTAAGGTGATTCAACGTCTTTTTTACTCTAACCATATAAAAATGCTATTAAGATAATGTTTCACATTTAAGTTAAATTTATCACTTCAACCATTCAAAAAATTCATTTAGTTAATATTACATGTTTTAGTAGTTGTATCGAGGGCAATAATTACAATTAATGTGCTTGTTGAAAGTTTTCCACAAGTTGATGATTAGTTGTGAACATTTTAATAATTTGCAATTTTGTTTGTTAGTCAAATATTATAATCATAAACCGCTCACACACACGAAAAGGAATCTATGCATTTTTAAATTATTTGACGAGCTTCTTCTATTGGTATTCGGTGCACCGACAACAACAAGCATCAACCGAACGGCGGAAGTAATGAATTATTTTCCGTTGCCGCCGCTGGGTACAGTTTAAGAAGGCTACTCCATGGACTCTCAACCGTGTCCATACGAATTGGACTTGGCACTAGGCATTTCGCTGCAATCGTCCTTTATAAATATTAATGTGGCGGAGCGCAGGGCATTGACAACCTCAGAGGCGGGATGTCGGTTACGCATGGCTTAATGTCGGCGAGATAATGCCGTGTTTGCTTCCTTGCACGAGTCATAGCGCCCCCTTGTCGGTGCACGTTATAGAAGATGCGCATTAGTTGAGTTTTCAAACAGTTTTCACTACCGATTTCTGTGCTGTTTGTGGTTGTCTGAAGTTGTCTGTAGTGTACAGCTTCACGGTAGTTAACATAAATCAAATTGGTTGTTTAGTGAAATTAATTTTGCCTAATAAAGAACCTGCTACGTATCCAAATAAGTAAATAAACAAATGCTAGCAATCGTACGGTAATGAATGGTTCCATAAATAAATAGATTTAAACATAAGCTTTAGTAATGCGATTTTGTTTCGCGTGTGATGCGTTCTTAACCTTTTGGGTTTTTTTTTTTTGGGTTTGTAAAACGTGCAAACTGAACATTCGACGGTATTAGTCATCCAAACTGCGGCTCTTGATCACACACATGTGCAACCTATGCTGTGATGACACCATTAGGATAGCCCCCGGTACGGTAATGTGGAACAAACAGGGCCAAACTCAAATGAGACAAACCCTCGAGGGAGCATAAATAACCCACCGTATGGAAAAGAGATGACACAAGAATCGTTTGCGGACTAGAGGGCCCGAAAAAATATAAAAGGAAATAAAAAATATTAAAACATGTGCGCCAACCAACGTGCGGGCACATAACTACCAATACAAACATATGTGCCCGTCTTCTGTGCGGTTCACCGTGATTCTCGGCATGCGAGACATGAAGAAGACACGCGTACGCGTATGGTTTGGTGTTAACCACACACTTTCTGCTGAGCGGGCCGCATACACCGACTGCACTACCCGGCATTGACTATTTTTTGGTACGCTTTATTTATTGTGGTCGTAGTTCGTTCGTTCGGAGACCTTAAGATTACTGTGCAGCCACAAAGGGCACGGGGCTTATCCCGGTTGCATCCGTTTGTATGCGCTTTTGTGGACATGGTGGTAAGGTTGGTAGCATAGGAAAAGGCAGCTGTTTGTTACACTTCCGGTGGTTGGATGACGGGGTTTGATGTGATGAGTACGAACACACCAACAGCGCCATTGCTGACATCGAGTGGTGCAATATTGTGTTGGTGCTGCAACTTGTACGCTTTCTCCGTTTGCTTGGCATATGTGCGGGCAGTTTCAGGAATATGTACGATCGGATGTTCATAGTATATGAGATATAAAATAGCAAAGATTTTTTCCCCACTTTTCTTGTGCGCCACTCCCCGGAGGAATAATGCTCGATGATTTCCTGGAAATTCGAGTACGTTTCAGAATTCCTCGAATGGAACACTTTTTACATGCGTTCATTTTGGAATCACTTGTAACGTAATGAAATTTGTCCATATGATTCAACATTTTTTTATCCTGACAATATATGATATTTCCACTAAAGACTCTCAAGTATCAGTTGTCGTTTATGGTCTAGTGGCCGGATACAATGCATTTTATAATTTTTAACAGTTACACAAATTTTTCCTTCTATTTTATATATTTTATAGCTATCTAGATTTTTTATATCTTTTCCTTTTAAGTAATATCGTGATGTGATCCGTGACAGTTTTGGAAGTGAGGAAATAAAAGTGCTCGTTTTTCTTATTCGCTTTCTACGAAATACACCGTGCCTAAGATGTGATATATTGTGAAATAGATAAAACTTATGTTGGTTTCAGAGTCTGTTACAAAGGTGGATGTAATTGTCTTTTTTTTTCATTGCTTCATTCCAATGCCGTAATTTCATCAATGGTTTTTCGGTAACAATTGCTGCTCTATATATGCCGCCCATTTGATCGCAACTATTATTGCAGCGTGGAAATTACATTACCTAAGTGACCATGATAGACGGATGATCAAATTCGTACCACGCATGACTTGCAAGTCCAATTTTCTTCTGTAAGGTGGGAATAAATTGTTTCAATTAATATCAAATTGTGGTACCACGGTTGGAGCGATTATTTTTATGCATAAGAGCAAAAGATTATTACACATAAGAGAAGGCTCGGAACCTGCCAAAAATTAGCTTTCCTTTACTAATTTTTACTTAAGGCACTATGCAAAAACGATGTCGACTAAATACGGAAAATAGTACTTTTGTCCGCTGTTTTGAAAAAGTAAAAAAAAATCTACGATGTAGAAAATGTAAAAAATCAATATTTTAGTGGTTTTTATAGGTTGTCTTTCATTGCTCATCTCGTCTTGTCACCTTTTTTCCATACTAGACACTATTGAGGTGTAATACGGAGTGGAATCGTGGATCCACTCCGAATCCGCGTATGAAAAATTTATGCTGACTCCGACTAAAAATCAAAAATGTCTCCGAGTTCGATAGCGTTTGAATGGGTCCGATCGAGTCCGGATGAGTCCGGATGGAGCCAGATGGGTCGGATCGAGTCCGATCTGTTCGAGTCTACTTCGGACCAGATTCAACAGCAGTCGATCCATAGTACGCTCACTTCTGCCAGAGTCATTCCGATTCCAGTTGACAGCGGAGTCGGACCGATACGACTCCAGCAAAATTTATAATTTATCCATCAGTACTAGACACTACTATAAGATCCTATCTGATAACTGCGTTCACTTTTGTGTCTTTTAAATCTGATATGCAATTGTATTATCTATTTTCTACCTAATTTTTCTAACACGTTGATAAATGGACCAGCAAGTACATATATTGATGCTAACACCTCTACTACGAGAATATTATGAATATAATAAACATAATTTGTTTGAGATCCTTTTTTATTCATTTTCCTTAGAAGAGGTATAAAAATTCGTTCAAGAGCATGAAAGTATATTTAAATTTGCCCAACATCAAGTCAAGCCCAAAATCATTTATCCCGGTTTTCACTTAATAGATAGGGTAATTAAATAATTTTTGGTAGCGATTGCGTTAAAAAAATGATGTATAAAAATTTATCAAAAAACAAGGAACATGTTTTATTTTAGCTTCTTTGCATATCAACATGTCATTTCAAGTTGCATTACATATTTCGTTGTCATACAATTCTCGCTGTATAAAAAAACAAAGAAAAAATAGTGGAGTCCTATTGATACATTATTATGTTACATGGAAACGCAAATGATAGGCTGCGGTGAACTCACTTTGCCGAATCGCGCAAACGAATATGAATTATTCGGCAGTTTATATCGTTACGTTAACATCGTTACGTTAACAGTTAACATCCAATACGTTGACGATTCGACAAAAATAGATATAGAATCGCTTGCAATTGATATGGAATGTCAGAGAGAAGCTATAGTTTCTGTTTTGTATAATGTTTGTTTAAAATTTCGTAAAAAAAATTATATCTCAACTCTTCCACCCTCCCACATGTAAACAGCACGCCCATTTGATGTTCCATATCAATTGCACTCGATTCTATATCAATTTTCTCCGATTCCTGTATTATCCTATTTGAAAGCTCGATAATATATTCAAATGACAAAATATTTTAATAATTATATAAACACTTTTATAAGTAGAAGCTCTTTTTGGTATATCCTTAAATATGTTTAAAATGTTATATAAACACTTTTACAAGTAGAATCTCTTTGTTTTATGTAAAATTTTTAGACAACATGAGATAACAGACCTCAAAAGGAAGTCATAGACACACAGATGCGTTTAATTTTCGTTCCGGACCTATTCGTTTAATGGCTAATTTAAATGGAAAGAATATATAATTACACTAAACTACATAGATTCGTAAAATTGATGAGTAAAACAACATTTTACATTTTATATTTCAGGGTGTCACCATTAAACGAACAGATGCTTCTCAATGGTGGGAGCTGTTCGACACAAACACCTGTCGATTTTACTACTACAATGTTGCCTCACAGAAAACCGTATGGCATCGGCCACAGAACTGTGATATTATTCCTCTGGCCAAGTTGCAAACCCTGAAGCAAAACACCGATCCGACCGATCGGAAAGATGCGACGCTACCGCATCATCACCATCATCACCACCACCATGGTACAGGGAGTGGTGGCAGCACAGGTGGAAGCATTGGTGGTCTCGGTGCACTGGGAGGTGCATCCAAGTTGGGCGGCAGTGGTACGGTAGGAAAATCTTGCGGCCATCGAACGGCAACGGGTGTTACGGATTATCGCGATCGAGACCATCACCATCGTAGCTCCAGCTCTGGTCACCGCCGTGGTGGCGGTGGCGGATTAGATCAACGTAGCAACAGCGAGCTTCTGGCCAGTCCGCAAGGAAGACACAGTCTGCAGCATAGGTAAGTTTCGTCGGCAAAGAGTAATACTGCTTTCTCTGTACCTTGTACCTCTAGAGCACGGTATTGTAATGTGGCAATGAACGATTCGCTCACAGTTCTACTTGCACCTCTGTTGGGGTGTAATCAGTACTACGTAATTTTGGTTCCTCTTTCGTCCTTTTGCTAAATATTGCTAGTTTCTTGTAATTTTCTCCTCATCTGTAATAGCAAATGTTGCCCCCCTATATCGTCTTTGTATTTTGAGACGTGTGTTTGCGCGCAATTTTTTAGGCTTAGGTATCGATTGATTACAATTATACTTTGTTTATTTGTTTGTTTTCTTTTACAATTGCGTTAGTTTTTGCTCTGTTTTGAATTACTTGACCGTTGTTTATGTTCTATTCTGTGTTTTCAAATAGTTATTTCTTTTTTTTCCTCTTTCTTTTTCTCGGATGCTTCCTTTTTGCTTCGTACGCCGAAACCACTTCTCCGTCCACCTTCCTTTTCATGGTTTTTGCTCCTGTCTTCCGGCATGGTGACGAACGGATTTTTTGATCGATTTTCGATTTTGTTTTTTTTTCATATTATTTCACGTACTGTAATGGGGTGATTTTTGTATTGATTTGCGGTACCTTAATCTTATAAATATCCATTTTTTTCCTGGTCATTGGTACGTTTGCTGTGTATTAACTTTCCGTTTCATGTTTGGATTTCTAAATTAATTTGCAATTTGATTCTGACCGATTTATTCGTACCACAAAATAAACCGCGATCTCACTGCTCGATATACCACCGTTTGGCTTCCAAATGCTTTCCACTATACTTACCTTTGTTTGCGTGCGCCCGTTTGTATGTTGTGCAAATCCTTTTTGAATGGCATTTTGGCTTGCTTGCTCTGGCACATATGTTGTTTTTTACCCTGAACGACCTATCCTTGTTGTTGTTACGCAATACTATCACACTGCCATCACCAATATTCCCTCGATAACATTACCGTAAACCAACACACATTTCACAACGGGATGCCATCGCTCCCTTGCTCTGGTTGGTTGGAATCTGTTTGCGGTGATAATCAGATTACCGCCGAAAATCTTAACCTCTCCGTTGGCTGACGGTAACAGCCACGCATCGATTAGTCGACTGGATTCGCACAAATTTTGCAGACACGGGCACCAGTCGAGTGGTGGCGCAGGAACCGGTGGCATCTCCGTACCATCCTCTGGATCGGTTCGTGGAAGTCAGCGCTATCCGGCCAGCTATCAACATGGCCATCTTCATGCGGCGCAGCAACACCATCAGCGTTTCCATCACCATCATCATCCGGACAGCTCACTCAAATCCTCCGAGGGTAGCCTGTCCGGTAGTTACCGACGACTGCACGGTGGTGTTGCAGGCAGCGTTCCTGATGCCGTGAACAGTCTGCTTCGCTACGGCAGCGGTTCCAGTGGTTATGCGACGAATGGCCATAGCAGCGGTGGAGGCAGTGGCACGGGTAGTAGAAAACACAATCCTGACAGTAGTAGCGGGTAAGTGCATGGAACGCGTTGCGATAGATAATTAGTCGGGCGACGGAGGGCGGTGGTGGTGTGCACTGTGAAACGTAGTACTTTTTTTGTGTGCGTGTGTAGTTGTATAATGAAAGTTGCATCCGCTATCATTGTCACCCGTAGCAGTGTGTGTGTAGTGTAGTGTCGTCTGCACGTATTGGCAGCTAACATACTATAAACTAAAAATATGATCCAATTCTAACAGTAAAAAGGGGTCCAAAATTAATTCCACAACATTCATCATCCAGTAATCATCACATAGAAGGAGAGCTAACAGAGGCGGTGGTGATATTTTGTTGTTTGACGATCACATAAATGGCCCGTGCGGCACATCTATACCAAGTGACTAATAGTGATCGCACATGTTTATGCGCTCTTGTCTTTTCTAGTTACCGTATGCTACAGGAAAGTTCCAGTTCACACAACATTCCACACTCGGTGGTAGTCCCTTCGCCTTCCGCATCAACGGCAGCTGTGTCTGCAGTAAGTAGCAGCGAAAAGCTAGCTCTTGGACCATTGCATCACTCATCAGCACTGCCCCCACCTCACCAAATGCTATCGTACTCGATCTCGAATTCATCGGATCTTGCTGCTGCTGGGAGTCTATCGTCACCGTCACACTCGCTGAGCACGCCGCAGTTCAAGAAGAAATTCATCCATGACGGTGGTGTAGGAGGCTCCTCGTCTAAATCGTCCTCGAAGGATGGTAACCTTGTCGGGGGGATGGTATCCAAGCACGAAAGCTTCGATTACGGTGGCAGTAAGTGGTGGTTCCTCTTGGGTTCCGTTCGTTTGTCGCTTTTAATTTTAACCTAATTTAATATGTACAATGTCGTTTCAGATCCTAATGCATCTTCAATCTCACTTACAAGATCTGGAAGTTTTCTGTCCTCTGCAGGAATAACTAGCGGTGTGGGTGGGGCTATTGGTACTCCCCTTTCCTCTCGGCCGTATGGCCCGTCGGGAAGCGGAGGAAGCCATCATTCTTCCAGTGGTTCTCACCGAAAGGGTAGCTTTGATGGAAATGGTGGAAGTGGCAGTGCGGGAGCAGGAGGAGGAGGCACTGGTGGCAATGCTGGTGGTGGTGGAGCCACTGGAGGCGGAGGAGGAAGCGATGATTCGATGCATGAAAAATACTTTAAATCTGTTGAAAATACACCGATTACGCGAAGGCGTCACACAACGTCCTCTAAATCGCCCTTGCAGCAACAAAAGCAATCAAGCGATTCTAGTCCCCAAAGTCCAATTAGTCCACAGCAACAACAGCAGCAGCAACAACAAGGAAAAGTGCAACGGCCGTCAGCTTTGTCGGTGGAGTTATCTTCCGGTAGCAGTTACCAAAACAACGGCAGCAACAAATCTAGTCATAAAAATAGCAATATCAACAGCAGCAACACCACAGGTGATCATCCCAGCGAATTGCTATACAACGTCGATGGTGTGA